>NW_025939468.1:19092-44412 GCF_000764305.2 Hyalella azteca | reverse complement strand
CTGGACTTGCGGTGTCTGGTCTTGCGGTGTCTGGTCTTGCGGTGTCTGGTCTTGCGGTGTCTGGACTTGCGGTGTCTGGACTTGCGGTGTCTGGTCTTGCGGTGTCTGGTCTTGCGGTGTCTGGTCTTGCGGTGTCTGGTCTTGCGGCGTCTGGTCTTGCGGTGACACTAGAAAAGTACGGAAAAGAAAATGAGATGACACAGATTGGCCATAAAGAGGATGTTAGTTGGGTGGGAGGTGGTAGAATCTGTATATTTTGTGTAAATTTCTGAGGGCAATTGCTCTCCTTGCTGTTATTTGGGGACTTGAACCGTGTGATGTAAATTTCAATCCTAAGACTGCTTCGTTGTTTGTGTACGTATGGGTAGTGGGTGTTGCCGATGAATATGTCATGTTTTTTTTATCTAGTAATGGGATTATTTTTAATTTTGTACCATTGGTCTTAATTTGCCTTCTGTTTTCGAATATGTTTTCAGCTCTGTGTAGTGTCCGGAGGCTATTTGCGATGGTGTCGTCTGCAAATGCTATTTAGTCTATCTTATTAAGTGGTGGTGGGAGGTCGTATTGGCTGTATAGAGTAGAAAAGAGGCAAGCCCCTTATTCGGGGTACAACCTGCATCCTATATCTTGCATCCATCCTATATACCTTGGGTTTTATAAATCCAAGTCTTACCTTATCCAAGTCTTTGTTTACATCGCGGCGCACTATGTACGTGGTATATGTGTCGTGCTGAAATCGTTGAATTTCCGATCCTATGGAATCGGCAACCAGTTTGCCGAATCTGTAGAATCAGCATTTCGTTGCTGATTCAGAAAATCGGACGTTAGAGTCAGAGTTAGATCATAAATCGACTGTTAGAGTTAGAAAAATTTAGGACAAGTTCGGTCAAGTTCCTTTATATTTAAACATTAGAAAAAAAAATAGGCTGACTGATCTAACCAAAGATTCCTATAGTATGGAAATACTGATTCTACATATTTGGCAAACTGCACGAATCTGTATCTGTGAATCCATAGAATCGGTAATTTTGCGATTTTGGCGCGACATATGTAAGTAATCTTGGTACTAAGTGTATTGCGAGTGTTGCGTGGAATGTGACTTACGCGCTGTGAGTGTTTGGAGTTGTGCATGTTGCGGGTGGTGAAGTGTTGGTACGTATAATCTGTTGTTTAATATTTTATCTGAGAGCTTCCCGTGTATGTTTACTTGTGAACTTGGTGTGTAGTTTTGGACTTGTGAAAAATCGGTGGGTGGATGAGCCCTTGGATCTGTGGGGTGGAAAGCTCAGGGAGGAAGATCACAATGGCGTGTTTTAGTGAATCGGGGAGATAACCAGCGAAGATGGAGTGATTAAATTTGTATAACAGATAATGGATCATGTTTTTGGGTTTGGATGTTCGAGTTCGAGAGTTGTGATGCTAGTGGAAACATGCAGGTGGTTTCTGTTTTATTGTTAAAGCGAGCGCTGTCGTTCTCTAATGGCTATGGTTGGAAGTGCCAACAAAATTGACTATGCTATTGCTGCTTTAAGGTCATACAAGTGCAAATAAACTAAAAATTTTCCCAATAATGACGATAAATTGACCACGTGAACTAGACTTTTGGAAAAAAACTATATGCGGCGGCTCAAAAAATGTAAATGAAGAACATACGCTTGTAAGAAATATGAAATCTATAATGCATAAATGTATTGAACGTGAAAATAAGGCTCTCATGGGCGAGGACATGGGCAATAGATGATAATGTATAAAACATTTTTCTTTCGAAAAGTCGATCCCTGTAGCAATTTGTTCATGTACCACAGACACGTCAGTAACTTGTAAACAGCCAGAGACATCAATGAACTACTAAATCACATAATACCAGAAAAGATTTCCAGCCAAAACTTTAAACGTTGGAAATTTGCCACAGTAAAATCGTATATTTAGTTGTTGCGTTTTCCACCAGGTTTCTATTCGATGCCCCAAGGCCCGCTGTTCCACACCTACCTATACCTCGGCGGTGAAAATCCTCGTTGGCCTGATGCCGACTTGTACATGTCAGCTCTGATCGGTTTTGAAAACCCATTCATCACTGATGAGGTTCGTCCAACGACTTCAACTACATTTCCCTAACTTCATTCAAACAGTTTTTGCTCAATGGAAAAATGTTTGTAGCGATCACAAGTAGAGTGCGATGCTTTAACTTGAAAGTACCAATTCTGTTGTTGATGCTATAACGCGATGATATAATAATCAGTCGCGAACCCATCTGTGCGTAGACGAGTTGGTGGATCCAATGGCGTAGATAGTATGATAAATGTTTCTTCATTAGAAATATTTATTATACTCATATGTATTATATTATACATTATACTCATATATTATACTCATATACATTATACTCATCATTATATATTATACTCATATGTATAAATATGTATTATACTCATAAGGTTAACCCCGGTTAACTTCACTATTACTCAGCTAATTAAATTGCATCATCATAAACTTGCAGTCTAAAATTTCTATGGGAATTTATAATTGATACTATTTTTCATGATTATTAATGCTAGTTGTTAGTCGCTATTGATTTAGCCGCTACTTCTCGGACGGACAGTTAGTCAGTCTCTAAGACCCGTTCGCTGTTTAGGCTTGTATCATAGACCTTGCTATATATAGAATGCCATCATTTAATAATATTGGGGCAGAGAGATGGTGAAATAATTATAATGTGTTTTATTATGTTTTATTATAATCTAAACCTGAAAGTATCCAAAGTATCACTAATAGCATAAAGTCAGCCCCTGGAAAAAAACAAACTCGTAAATAACAATAAATTAGAGTAATCTGTTATATACAGTCTGTAATAAATTTTTCTGTCCTTGAAGATTAATTCCCAAGTTATTGGTCCGCTATTCAACGAGCCTGTGATGGCCATGGGGGTAATGCTCTGCCGCCCTAAGAGCAGAGGTCACGTTGCCCTTGCATCTCTAGATCCCGCCGATCTTCCTGCAATTCACCACAATGTCTACGATCATCCAGACGACCTCAAACTGCACGTCAAAGGTAAATATTCCAGTGACGTCACCGCATAATATATTGAAATTACACCAAACAATTTTGCGTTGCGTGTTGAGATGCTTAATGAAAAACGGGGTAACTATACCGAGACGAGCATGAAAGTGGATAGACGTTCAACAAGATGCAGAGAGTGAGGAAATCAACAAATCGAGCGTGATAGATACGACAGTTTGAAAATCCTTATCTCAAATTTAAGCAACATCATCATCTTAACCGTAATATACTTTCGACCTTTCGATATCTGTAGAACATTATCTCTCTCATAATTAGAAAATAATTAGTTTTGTCTACAACCGTTGCCTAAAAATATTATCATATCATATCATTACATATAATATCATGTCATATCATATCATATCATATCATATCATATCATATCATATCATATCATATCATATCATATCATATCATATCATATCATATCATATCATATCATAGTGCTGTCGGCGCTGAAGAGTAGGCATGATGTGGCTTGTCGCCGATTCTCGTCCTTTTCGTGACTTGTTCACAGATCTGAATACTGGTCCTATGACCGGATCTTTTCAAAATTGACGATAGTTTGAAATAGATATTAGACTCTCACCAGATTCGTTTGGTGCTAGGCAATTCAAGTCTGAACATATATTTCTCCATAGATTTATCAAGTCTGTTCTTGAACACGTTCATACTCGGTGCGTCAGAGATGTAACCAGGGAGTTTGTTACTCCACCTGTCGGTGACTCGAAGAGAGAAATGTTGTCGCATGGATGTGTTACAACGCAGTTTTTTTCGTTTTTAGCCGTGGCTCCTGGTGTTGGTTCTTGTTCCAAATTCTAGTAATCCTTTTGGACCTTGCATAAACCATGAGTACACTTGTATACCTAAATGAGGCCACCACGTAGACGTCGATAACAAAGACTGGAAAGCTTCATAATCTCTAATCTTTCTTCATAAGGCTGGAATTATCCTTGTTGCACATCCTTGATCACTCTCTAGTAAATTTCTGTCCATTTCAAGTTTCGGTGACCGCACGGCGTTTCCAAACCCTATGTTGGTGCGCCCGACAGCGACTATAACAACAGCTGCATGGCTTCTGCCTCTAGGAATTCGCACAAGCGTCTGATCAGTCCAAGGAGTTTATTGAATTTATAAACATGTGTTTAAATTTTGCTAGAAACTTTCAGCTTCTTTTCGAGTTAAACTCTAAAAAAATTTTCGACTCTAGACTTTCCAATCCTTATTCTCTCGTTGCAACTATGTCTTCTCATACTGTAATCTTGCTGTTCATTGTTCTTCCCGAGGAGGAGTATTCTACACTTGTCAGCATAAAAATGCAGTTGCCACGCATCACCCCAGTCAACTAAACTGTCAAGACCATCTTGCATTTGCATTTTGTTTGTCGCATCCTTAACTGTACTCTAAAATTCTGTGTCGTTGGCATGCATGCAGCACACGCTGGACACTGCTTCTGGCAGATCGTTTATATAAAAGCAACGAACAAAATAGGCCCAAGAACGCTTCCTTTTTGCACGCCACTGCGCACTGATGCCCAGTCTGACACGGTTCCGTTAATGCTGACACGTTGTCGTCTACCTACTATAAAATCTCTGATCTATTGGAGTACGTTTCCCTCTATTCCCAAATATTTCATTTTACGCAAAAACCGCTCATGCGGAACACTGTCAAATGCTTTGGCAAAATCGAAGTACACTGCAACCACTGGCTCCCTTTCGTCCAGCAGGCGATTCCAATCGTTCTACGGAGACAAGAAGTTGTGGTGCAGGATCTACCGGCAATAAAGCCATGTTGACAGTCTGATAGGAGATGGTGAACAGTCAAGTGATCGATAACCCTATTCCTCACAACAGATTCCATTATACCTTACAATCAACACTTTTCAGATTGACTGGACGATCGTTACCGGGCCTACTCTTGTCACCTTTTTTTTTTTTGAACAATGGTGTTACTTGAGCTTCTTTCCAATCGGTCGGCAAAGTTCCTTCGTTCAAGGTTTTTTAACGAATACTGTCAAAGGGCTGGCCAGGACGGTTGCTAATTCTTTGAGCAATCTGGGATGGAAGCCGTTAGGTCCACATGACTTTTTGGGATTCAGAGCGACCAGGAGCTTGGAACCTCTTCTTCGTGTATTTCAAAACCTGTTAACATCGAACCCACTTCAATGGCTATTAACAAATTATTTAAAATGTTTGCAAAAATTTGAACTAACCTTATCGAGACGGGATTTCATCATTCATTAGTTTTCATCGAGAACAATTGAGCAATTTCTCTGTCACTATTTGCTGAGGCTAGTGAGACGAGCACTATAAGCATGTCGCCTTCTTCGCCCATGAATCTCGAGCGCAAAGGCCTGCATGGGATTAAGTGTTGGTATCCAATGTTGCACTACCGTTGATAACTGACTTCTGAATAACTACGATCGAAAGCTGACTCGTCTAAACCTGACAAGAACACATTTACATTATTTGCTTTATTATATTGTTTTATTTATTATGGAATCATTACTTTATAGTATTGTTTTATTTGCTTTTACAGCTGTAAGAGCATTGCAGCGCATCATGGACTCAAAAGCCATGAAAAGAATACGAGCAGACCCACAGCCGGATTTGGTGAGCGATGGTAGATCAAACAAAGGAGTCTTGGCCAGTCAGCGCCTAATATTTTTTTTAATTGACATTGAAATCAAACTTGATCAACGCATCAAATTTTGATATTACATATATAATACACATAATAAGATTCATCTAATTATTTTGGGATGTGAAATGTACTCATCTTACATCTTGTAAGATGAGTATTCATTCACTTTTCTAGTATTCAGTTTGTTTACGTTCCGAATGTTCGAGTGGTAATTTCTGCATTTTCCTTACGTTCCATCATAATATTCTGAAAGCTGATGGTAACTCCTCATAGTTACAACAACTGAAGCTTGCCATGATCGTCGAATCTATGATTCATTGTACTAAACGAACTGGTCGTGATTTTATTACAAAGATGGTGATTCATTTCTTACGTTTCGCAGACGATGAAAGCGTGTGCGCATTTAGGCAACAACACCGACACCTACTGGGAATGTTACGTGCGCCACATCGCGCTGCCTAGCGAGCATTTCTGCTGCACCGCGAAAATGGCCCCGAAGACCGACTCTATGGGTGTTGTGTCTCCAAGTCTCAGGTGAATCAATCAATCTACGCCTATCTATTATTTAAATGTTCTCTTCTGCGAACAGAATATTTTTCATTTGCGTGGTAGACTCAAATTATATATTAATACGATGAGATACTCTCTCATCAAGTGAGAGAATCTCCTTTTTTTCCAGCTATGTATCTTCTTGTCCAGCCATGTCCTTTTTGTGCAATATCAACCCAAAAGTAACACGAATAGAGTTTATACATGTTAATATTTTGAATCAATTCTCACGAAGATGCTCTCCACCTCCCAGTGTCCGCGGAGTGTCAGGCCTGCGAGTGGTGGACGCGTCGGTGATGCCCCGCGTGGTCTCCACCAACCCCATGGCCAGCGTTTACGTCATTGCTGAGAAAGCCTCCGACCTCATCAAGCAGGACTGGGGATATTTGAGCCAAACCCCAGCTGAAAAATCTAGCAATACAGAAAAATAATGAATATTGCATTATTAACGAAGACAAAGCTAAATATTACTCCATTGAGTGTTGAGTTTCAGTTTAAAGTACGAATTTAGAAATTTAGATTAAATAAACATTAGTAAATAACAAAGCTAAGACAAAGGCTCGGCAGCGAGTTTGAGAGACTAGATGCCGTAGAAGACACCGTTAGTGGACACGCTGATGCACCGGATCAGGTGCATCAGCACCTGATCACCGGATCATCAGCACCGCAACACCGGATCAGGTACGAATTGGTTAGTCTGGAAGTGAAAATTCAACTCCGAGCACGATTTGATATTTGGTTTTACTAGTACATAACAGTCTTACTTGAGGGAAGATAATGTGCAAGAAAGGGTGCCGCAAAGAATCAAGAGAATTGAAAATTATTCTACTGTGAAGAGTGGGCAAAGAGGACCTTGCATGAGGCTCAATATATAACGCATGCTGGTTAAACTCAGACAAGTCAGCGTCACGATACCACTTTCGTTTCAGCGAGCGTGCATTTAATGCATCACCAGCCATCGCAATATATAGTATAGTTTAGAATAAAAATTACCGTTCTCTCATCTAGTATTGACGGCCTCGGAGGCTCTGACTATGCGGATTTGACAGTAGCGCTTCTGAAGTGACTGGCACGACAATATGTAGAACCCTAGTAAGTATCATGAGTGAAGTGTCTTTATCTTGGAGGAATTGAACTGTCCAAGTTTTTTTCCGAAATTGCTCAGGTTTATGTGTACACTTGTTTCATTAGTATATTTTCAAATATGAAAGCAGAGTTTCATTTCAATTCTTATGTGCTCTGGTTACCGTGATAAATTCACGGTAAACCGTACGAATTGTAGTTCGTCAGACGGTATCGGTAATTACACGATATCGAATCGGATATTTGATTTCATGTACAATATGTCAAGTGGAATTTGGAGTAAAGAGATTGCATGAAAATTACATTTTAAATTCGTAAAGAACTAAATGACTGCATGAATATTGAGATAATTGTTTATCTTAGAATCTCGTTTGCGGTATATAATATATGCAATTCGATCTTCCTTCCAAAGGTTAGTCATTGCATCCGATAAATCTTTGGGCACTAAAACCAGACCCTAAACCAATATAAAATAATATCGGATCTTTTGCCCTGTTGGGATGTTGTCGCTATAAAAAAAATCCGTTTGTGCCTTGTGTCCCATATTGAGAACAATAACAGCACAATCACAACTTACGAGAATAAAACAAACGTTCTTTGATTTGGGATAAATTTTATATCATACAAAAGCAACGTGAATAAACTATGAATCAATGCAATAATTTATTATAAAATATTGTTATTAGCAAACAACATTCTGCGGATGGCGAAATGCATATTCAGAACCGAAGGGTGTCGTGAACTCATGAGAAACGCATTCAAGGCTATTCAATGAAAAATGAATGACATTTTATATTCATTATTTGCTAATTGAATAAGCAGAATCAATCCCTGCCCTGATCATGTAAGGAGCCTTATCAGGTGGGTTCCTACCCCTAACAAAATTCGGGGTATGATTCAGCCTCCGCCCCAGAGTTACTAAGTTCGCGATCATTCTGGGTCAGTTGGCCAACTGATCGCAATCAGCGACTAGTCAGAACCTCCTTGCCGACTTTATAGTCTCCTGAGAGTAGGGCAAGAGTTGGCAGAATAAGTACCAGGCGCTTGCAGCTGTCTGATTCGGGGACCGGAATGTAGACCGAAAAGCGGACATATAGGGAAGCTGGTGGACTATATATGTTCCCCGAGTCCTAGGCGTTCCTTAATCCAGAGCCGCCCTCGGCTCTAAATTTTGTTAGGGACCCTACGAGGTGCTGGCCGCCTTCAGCACGATTGGGTAAAGAAGGCTAAAAATATGTCTCTTATCAAGAATTTTCATTTAAATAAAACAATCAGATACAAAAGAACGTTTTGTTCTGTTCATGTACTTTTAATCTACGTGTTTATTTATTTTACTTTTGCCATAAGAGGTCATAGGTAAGGTAGTGGGTAGCAACTACAGAGAAACATCACAGAATTAGTGAGATTATATTGAAGGTGCGACTGAATCGAATGATCTCAATATCTCAATAGATTCTAGCCGAAGCATTGCGAGGATTGAATCCGAATAATCTATCCTACACAGACATTAAAAAGAATTCACTTATACTTTAGAGTTGGAATCATACGAAAGTATTTTACTAAACTTCAAGATAAAGCTCCGTATATACTCGTTTTAGCGCATTTTCTCATTTATAAAAAAAGGCGCTATATATTGTGCTCGTCATGTCCGTCCGTACGTCCGTCTGTCTGTCTGTCTGGCCGTCTATCCGTGAATTCTCAATTCTAAATATATGGCTTTTGATCAGAACACAGGGTCAGTTTCATCAGGCAAAACTGTGAAAAACGATTGTTTCAATCCATTAACTAATTTGTGATATTCATATAAATGTCGAATTTTACAGCAATGAATACTTCAGCTGATTGCTTCAATGTATCTACTAATGAAGAATATTAATAAAAAAACGAATTTTGCGGCAAGAGTTTTTTTTTTTTGCGGCAAACGAATTTGCGGCAATTTTTTACCGAGCTTATAGCCAAAACCAAACGTATTATATTCTCTAGGAATAATAAATACGGATACTAGAAACAAACTTCACTGACGTCATAAAAATACATATACTGAATCATGCTCAGGAAAACTATAAGTATCATTGCATGTAGTGGTGAATATGTGACATTGAAAACATTTAAATTGCTGTGAAGCACATCCGAAATTTATGAATAGATATTCACATCAATATTATATTTATTCAAATAAATTATATATCATGCATTCATGTATGAGAAAATTATTTTCACAGTACAACCAAAGACAAGGAATGAAAACTCGCATAAATCAGTCATTTTTCTTGGACGCCTCCATCAAGTCGAACACGAGTTTATTATTGATTCTAATGCATGCAATGATTTTAAATTCATTGTTCTCTTTCTCTGGCAATAAGACCTCAGCGAGCTCCAACGAATGTTGGACAGCAAATTTGTACCTCGAACCAATGTTGAATTATAGTGTAAGTGGATATAAGTTTTTCTTTCTTAGACAGTTTTGAACGGAGTTAAGTTGAAACGTGCAAACAGGTGTCAATATTTCAGAACATAATAGCGTGTTTAACTTCAAAATTTCCAGAGTCCGAAAATTCATTACATTCAAGAAAGATATTCAAATTTTTCCATTGTTGTTGGGAAAGTAACAAATAAAGTTGTATTTTTTCCAGCGAGAATACTTCTCATGCATTTCAAATAAACGATAGAAGAACATTTTAATCCGCCTGTCCTTGTATGGATAGGCTGATGAAAGCGTTTTCTGATGATTGCTAGGTAATCTTCTCTCATGACAGATAATCATGAAACTGACACGCTCCATTTTCACAATTGATTCTTCAATTTCAGAGCGATCGAACGATTCAATGATGACGTCATTAGACAAATTGCCTTCATTCATCAATAGATCAACATTATTGACGTGCAATTGCTGGCGGCGATTTCAACTTTTCGTTCCGATGGACGCGTACTCTCAGAACTGTATCTTGAGGAACATCTTTAACGGAATTATCTGGATCATGTTACTTCTTTGCAATAATCTTCATTGATTTTGTTTACCGAAATAAAATAAATTGGATGTTGCATAATATTCTGACTCATATGACAATTAATGTTCTGATTCCAATGACAATTTAATCACAACTAATTACATTTTTAAACCTATATGGTTTCATAACCTAGATGAATAACCCGCAATAAATGTCATTCTAAGTACGATGTTATATTTTCATAGAATAATAAATGAATTACATACTAGTGATACCTCACTGTATTCTTTTCGTACAAAGCACCACCTCGTCATGCATGATTGCCCCGATTTCTCCAGGTATGCGTTTAGATGCAAATTGCCTTTCCCTTGCCATTTTGTCATTCCGTGCAAATGCCATTCTAAAAATTGTCATTCCGCATGCCTATAAGCACACGAAATGGCTTCTTCGAGTGGGTCTCCTAATGCAAGGATGATTGTGGCCGGGAGACGAATGGCTTGCTATCTCTCCCGTAATTCAGCAATTCTTTGGAATCTGTAAACCGAAATCGTTCAATGCCAAGCTCATATAAAAGCGACGTGAGGCAGAAGCTTGGTAATCTTTGTAGTTTTGTGCAGGGTAATATTTTGATCCTGATGCCACATGTTAGTGAAATCTTTAGTATTCAGCTGAATAAAAATAACCAATACCTGTTGTTTCTAGCGCATCATCTCTGACCGATTCTCAAATATTATTCCTATGCTACGAGTCAGCTTAAATGTTAATTTAACTATCGCACCAGAATTCTACACTCAAACCATTATATTTACTGCAAGTTCAAGTTCTTGTATTACAAATTAATAAAATCTTCAAAATAAATCACTGAAATAACTTTTTAGCTGCTAAAATTTGGCTTGCATATAAATCGGTCAAAGTTGCTGCAAATCGAATCAGTTGGTTAACGATAATCACTCGAGGTTAAACGGTGAAGGCAGCTCGTCGGTTACAGTCAATAGTTGAATGTAAATCTTGTGCAACCAAAAAGGATGTTCTGCACCCAAATGCGTTCACAAAACGGGGTTTTGCTGCCGAGAATATCTTGCATCGTCGGCGTATTTGCCGTCGTGAACTCAGGTGAGCAAAAAATTTTCATAATTAAAAATTCTCAATAAAATATTTCAGTCTGCCAGAGAAAAATTTGCGAATAAATTCATGAAATTATATCAATGAAATTTAGAACCAATTCGTGAATTGAGGTATTAGTTATTATTAACTAATGTAAATTATTAAGGCCTGTAAATTATTATTATCAAATAAGGTCTGTAAATTATTTAATTCTGACAAATGATGATATCTTTAACAAGAAAATTAGACAATCACAAAACGAGCAGAAACAATCATATATATGAAAGAACTTTTTATAAATAGATAACATGCGCATAATAGAAGAGAATCCTGCATTGAATATCAGACTCGGCAGGCTCGCCTTGGGCTAGTCTGTTAACTATTGAACTCTAAATCTCCTTCCAGTTAACAGCTAATCTCCCACGAAGTTTTCTATTATCCAAATCCAATAACTTAACAGCTGATCGCGCACGCAGTTAACTGTTAGCCTTTTATAATTAACAGCTCATCTCCCACGCATTTAAATGTTAGCCATCTATAATTAACAACTGATCTCCCACGCAGTTTTCTGTTAATTTCTTATATTTAAAAGCTAATCCCCAGCTTATATAACTATTAACACTTCAGTTTCAGCTATCATAACACACAGTTAACTGTAAATTTCCTATAATTAAAATAGCTATAATATCGTTTACGTCTGACGAGGATACAATGAACTGAGTTGTAGACCTTTTTCAATATAATCATTTAAAGGAAAACTAACTAATTTGTAAAAGAATGTTAACTTTTATATACCTAAAGTGTCTATTCATAGGTACCGACCATGTGTGTACAACTGGCGTTGTTAATGTATAAATCAAAAACATTCAAGTATATATTAATGTACTTATAAATACTTGTTAATGTATTTGTATGTACTTGAAGGATTCAAGTAAGTTTGTAAGAAATTGTTTGTATAAGAAAAACACTCTCTGTTTTGGTTATCTTATTTTGTCAGATCCAAAATACCAGCAGCTGAAAACACCAGCCTCCTTGTAGTAAACTGTCAACATGATGTTAACTTCAAAGTGGTAAATAAATAAACTGCTCAACTATAGTGCAGTAACTGCTCGCCAATGACGTAGCAACGGCTTAGCTATCGCGTAGTAATTTTTTTCCACTGTAACCGTTAACCTGTTACACGGTCAACTTATTACTGACGAAAGTGATTCATAACCTCATGTGCATTTAGAAATCAATATCTCCCCTGTTGAGTGTTCACGCTGTCCTCCCCTGTTGAGTGTTCACGCTGTCCTCCCCTGTTCAGTGTTCACGCTGTACTTTCCTGTTCAGTGTTCTCGATGCGCCCCCCACAGGTTCCAGTTCGCACGTCTTCGATCCCTCAACATTCTGCTCAACGTGCAGGCGCCTAACGAGCGTCCAGCTCTGCAAATTCGTAAGAAATTAACTACTATTTCTCTTGTCAATAAATAAATAATAATTTTTGATTGACAACGAGCAATACGTGCAGGAAATTTGACAAGTTATTATTTCTTCTGGAGTAAATTTACTTTTG
Organism: Hyalella azteca; assembly: GCF_000764305.2. Taxonomy (NCBI): domain Eukaryota; kingdom Metazoa; phylum Arthropoda; class Malacostraca; order Amphipoda; family Hyalellidae; genus Hyalella; species Hyalella azteca. Next base: position 31,473 of record NW_025939468.1, on the reverse strand, counting down.
ATTTATTTTGTCAGTAGAAATAACTGACATAAGATTAAATAGGAACAGAAATCAGTCACTTCAAATTAGCGTAAAAAATCACAAAATTTAATTGTAAAAGGAGTGCCTAGCAACCGCTTACCTCCTGACGTACACATCATCACAATGAAAACAATGTTAGTGTTATTGATTCAAAGTTATTTGAACGTAACAACATATTTTGGAGCTTGCACCGCGTCAATGAAATTCAAAATAAGGCCCCGTCAAACTTCCTAATGAAATGTATTACCAAGTGCTCTTGTGTTGGAATTAATTTTTGTATCTTGTGGTCGAATGAAAAATGCATAATGTTACCGTGGAAAGAAAGTTTTTCTTTACTTACTGAAAATTTCAGATTTTCTCTGAAATTCTTCCCATTAATTTATTCTCAAGAGGTAAACGTGGACCGCTTCCGCATAGTGGTGGCAGGAGAGTACCGGTATGTGATGCTTGACGAATGGTTGGTACCTCACCAATGGTACCACTTCTGCATTAATCGTCAACATTCGTCACTGAAATTCTACTTAAATGCAAATCTAATCGAAAACCTTTCACTAAAACTAAACATCACTGAAATGATTGGCGAGCTGACAGTCGGGTTTTTAGATCCAAAATTCTACCCTGGGTTAACATTCATCGGCAACGTTACTCAGTTGAACGTGTGGCGAAGGGTTTTGCAACAAAGTGAGATTTCTAAAATCTCTGGATGTCAAGAAGATGTAACGGGGGACGAAGTTTCTTGGGAACGAAACTGGACACAATTTAGTGTCCAAACCAACTCGAGAAAATTCGAGACAGATTTAGGTTCCCTGTGTCGAAACTCGTCGTTTTCGACAACGCAATTGTTACCCCCAATGAACTTCGTGGAGAGCGCGTACGTCTGCGAAGGATTAGGCGGAACTCTCTTGACTCCGACAAGCCATGATCACGCAAAACGGATGGTCGAGTCCACCATGAGAAGTTCAAATTGCACCACATTTTGGACTGGAGTTTGGGATTTTATTGAAGAAGGATCATGGATTAATCACCAGAATGGGTCAGCTATGAAAAATGTGCCGTGGGCTCCCGATGAACCAAATGGGATGCATTTCGAGAACTGCGGAGCCCTCGACGCCCAGGGCGTAGCTGACGACGACTGTCAGGCGAAACGGCAAGTTGGCTACACGTTTGTGATTTTAAACAGTGACTATCTAGCATGAGATAATCTAATGTTTGAAACTATGCATAAATAATTATTATAACAGGCATTTGAAAACTGTCTTAATGTTACGCTTCTGTGTACACAATTGATACTGAACGCACCAAGTGTAAGGACTACAGATATTTGAATGATTCTATTTAGCGAAAATGTTGGAGTTACCTCGTCAAAACTACGATATTATAGCCTTGATTTGCCTAAAACTTTCGATTACATATCTCTCCCAGATGTGGGTTCTGCCAAGCAAAAGTGGGACGACCCTGGTCTCTACGAGGATCGTGTCAGTCTTCCCCCCACGATCAACGCTTCCTCTTAGGGTCTATGACTGGATCCTCGAGTGGTTCTTCGTCCCCTGCCCTCTGGGAGTTCGTCGGGTATGGGGATTTCATCATTAATTGGGACGGGAAGAGCGAGACTTGGCGATGGGTAAAGACAACGACGGGGCACGTGCAGGCAACCTTGAGGTTCTCGAAGTTCCAGCTTCCAATCGGTGAGTTGAAATACATTTATACTATGCGGTTTTAAAATGTAGAAAGTATATAGATTTTACTATGCGGTTTTAGATTGTAGAAAGCTAAACTTATATATCCTCATAAGTTCATCAGCAGCCCTCATTATCATTGAGAAAGATTCGTTCACGTCAGTTCATTGGGCCGCTAAGACTGTTCGTTGGGTCACTCAAACTTAGTTCGTCATGAGATTCTGGGTCAGCATATCTCCAGGGCAATTAAACCTTAATCATTTACGGAGGTGTCAGTTGAGCCAGTACGATGATCGTTTATAGCCACTCCGATGGTATCGTAAAATTCGTATCATGAACTATGTCACATAAACAGTATTAAAATTATACCTCGTGTGAATATCGATAACCAAGACTCTGTGGCGTCATGTACACGAGTTCAAGGTAGGAGCAATTTATTTGAACCCCAATAGGCTACTAGTAACGTAACTCAGATACGACATGACAAAAATAACTTGACCTGACAAAAAATCAAGAGTTTGTTTAAAATCTTCCGCTGGAAAGTACATTTTAAACGTCCTTACAGGTCGCCAAGAGTGGGAAATTTCGGTAGAAATGTGCGGGCAGAAAGCAGGGACCCGCCAGCTCTCTCTGAGCAGCTGTGAGGACGGCGTTCAGTTTTCCTGCAGCGACGCGACGTGCGTGCCGCTCGAGGTGCGGTGTGACCACAAGTTTGACTGTCGTGACCACAGTGATGAGGAACAGTGCGACAAGCTTCGTCTTACTCATGACTATCAGGTAATTAATGGCTTTCGTGACCGCAGTGATGAGGAACAGTGCGACAAGCTTCACCTTACTCATGACTATCAGGTAATTAATGGCCTGTCGTGACCACAGTGATGAGGAACAGTGCGACAAGCTTCACCTTACTCATGACTATCAGGTAACTAATGGCCTTTCGTGACCGCAGTGATGAGGAACAGTGCGACAAGCTTCGTCTTACTCATGACTATCAGGTAATTAATGGTCTGTTGTGACCACAGTGATGAGGAACAGTGCGACAAGCTTCGTCTTACTCATGACTATCAGGTAATTAATGGAGTCAATAGGCCTGTTATCGTTACCAAAGTGATGAGGAACAGTGCGACGAACTCCATATTACGCATCATGGCCACCAGATAATAATGTATTTATAGTATAGAATTATATAATTATTTCCTGCCAGCATTTTTTTGGCACCACACAGCAACTTGCACATTTTACTTCATCAGTTCATCAGAGCCGAGTAATAACAGGGGCTTCGCCAATGTTTACAATATAATAAAAGCTTTTCGTACGTCGAATGGCTGAATAATAGATTGGGCAAACTGACTATAGTTTTCGTCCTGACAAACTAAGTCACAAGCCAGGAGACACGATGACGAACTGAAATGCCGGAAATGGCCGTATTTAGTCAAGAGTTGTCACGTATGTGTAAGGAAACCATACTGAGGCGCGCTGGATGAATATGGTGCTTCTTACATGCAAAAATGAAAATGCCTTCCAGAAAAATATTGCATGTGTATTTTAATAATTTTTATCGTGGGTTTATATGCAAATTATGTCTCCAAACTTACTAAATTGTCCTCAATTCCTTGAACGAAATAATGATAACTGAAATTTATTATATGAATGTAGGCTTGAATTGCGATGGTGGGTCATGACTTGCATAAATTCCAAAGGTATTGAAACTAGCCTATTATTGTCGGGCATGGAAGAACAAATCAATTTAACTGCTGTATATTCTACATATTCGGTACAATCGAAAGCTACTGCTTAGAAAAGACTGACAAAAAACTTTTGCAGACCTCTGTCGCTCCACGGGACTCCAACGGAAAACTGAGAGTGGAGGCGCTCATCAAGCTAGAAACCCTTAGCATCAACACACGAGCCATGCTGCTCGATACAACTTTCAACTTAACCCTAACTTGGTACGATTCAAGAGTAACTTTTTTTAACTTGAAACATGACCGATCCCTCAACACTTTGCCCACCAACGGTACCTTGTGGGGCCCGGACGTAGCATTCGTCAACACCCTAAATCACGCTGGGACCATCTCTGATGACAGAACTAACATGTTCGTCCATCGAGAAAAGAAATCTTTGAATTATCACCCGAGTTTTGCTGGTGAAGGTAAGCAAGGATTAGAAAGGCTAGCTTAAACAAATCTATCTTCCGCATAACGTAAAGTTTATTCCCATTTTATTAACGTATTTGATATTTTCTACCTGAGCATAAAGTCTCTCACCACCTTATGTTTCAGTGGAGGTGTTTGAAGGGTCTAGCAATCCAATCACGAGCCACCGGCAATATCAAGCCTCTTTCACGTGCGACTTGGACTTGAGTTTGTATCCGTTCGATCACCAGAATTGCTTCCTGCTGATGAAATTACGCGGAAGTACTTTTACGTACTTCGAAAATTCAACATCGACCGTCGTATACAACGGCAGTGCGCTCTTGCTGGAGTATGGAGTGGGCCAAGTGGATCTGGCAGTCGGCGATGACCAAACTACGATCAAGGTGAAGTTTGCCTTTTGACGAGTTTAGAAAAGGGTCGTTGAGTTAAATTGCAGTTTCTTCCACGATGCTGGGTCTAACTACTTTGAGGCCGTACGGAAAATTCTGCAGGGCTAAAAACTATGATGCTTATGTCTCAGAGCGATTAAGTTACATTGTTTTGTAATGTCAAATTTCGCCTTAGATACTAGTGCCGCTAAGTCGGCGTCACGGATACGCCTTCATCAACATCTATCTACCTTCGCTGACGATGCTGCTCATTGGCATCTTGACGCTCTTCTTCCGTTGCCGTTTTTTTGACTCGCGCGTCATGACGTCACTCACTACCCTCTTAGTGATGGCTACCCTCTTCTCACAGGTTAGTAATCCATCAAAGGAGAACATACCACTCGTGGATGCTATCCTCGCTCGTAGGTAGACATTGCAGCACCGTGTAGACTATTCTCCTTGTGATGTGATCATCTTTCCTAGAGTCAGCAACCGATCTCCAAATAAACAGCTGCCTATAGGCTACGATCTTTTTATTTTGCTTTGGTAGCTGTAGTTAAAATAGGTAGCTCTTATTCGGGAGCTCTTAACCGTCATGCACCGCTGCACTACTAGATTTTATATGATCAACATTCTTGTAATTGTGTTAAGACATTTAATATGGCAAAAAGCAGCCGCCAAATAAATCGGGTACGTGCGGTTTTGAGAAGCGATGCATCAAATTCATAGAACAGAAATACTATATTTGGAAAGCAGAAGATAGTGAAATGAAAACCTAAAAAGTCATATCATATTAATTCGGTCGTTTCAGAAACTAAAATAGAAAATTAATTCTTAAAACACGGATCACGAATGGAAAAGAGATTTTCTTCCTTGAATGACACGTCTAAGAGTAAGAGAGTAGCACTTCGCTCGAGTTATTCTCGATAACCTTCCAATTCCTTGAATCAGCGGTTAGCTAGACTTGATTTCTCGCGGGACAGTGACCAACACTTCAAATTAAATCATTCAAGTATATTCTTGAGCACTATAATTTTAAGCTGAACTAGTTCTGTGGCGAAAATGCACATATTCGAATATTCATATAGGCTGGCGGATGGTAGATTGTTAAGCAATTGCCGAAAATTTTTCTGTTTAGAAGAACAAGGAAAACAAGCACATTGTACTTGATTAAATTTTTCATCGGCAGGTGGCAGCAACTCTTCCCAACACTTCCTACTTCAAGATGGTTGACATTTGGCTTTTGTTTTGCATTTTTTCGACGTTTTTAGTTATAGTTTTCCACGTCCTCGTCGACAGAACTCAACAGGCTAAGGAAGACGGCATTGTATTGGAGCCTAAAATCAGTTGCAACTCGAAAAAAGTTGAAGCAGTAAATTTCCCAAGACTTTTTGAACGAAGTGAACTACGACAGGAAATCGGGAACATGGGTGGCAATACAAAGAGTTCTTCGAGAATTTTAAAGTCTTCGAAAAATTTAAAGGGAATTTTAAACGATTTTGATTTGGGAAAGCGGCAAAATAATATTGAGTGTTCGTGGGGAGAAAATCTGTCGAATATATCACGAATTACAATATTCATTGTGTTCATGGTGTTCAATACGGCTTATTGGGCGTTCATTCGTTATCAGTACAGTAAACGTCATGAAATGCGTTAAACCCTCCGAAACCTGTGAATTCAACCCAGTATTTCTTCGCGAATTATGCTAAGCGTTTCTAAAAAATATGCAATATATTTCCCCCTAATTTTTTATTTGATTGCGCTGCCAGTGATGAAAAATTCGCCCTCGCATGCACGACTCTCGCACAACCGCGCTGCCAGTGGCGTTGGGGAGAAAAATTGCATCACAAGTTGAAAGATTCGGTAATTCAGTAGCCTTGATGGAAGGGGGTCGCCTGCCGAAGACCACCACTGCCCTGGATGTAATGGACCATCATGATTCCTGCCTTCCGGAACGTAGCCTTCAATGGCTTATTGGTGGACAAAATTGGTGGTGCACGGCTGCGCTCCCATGAAGAAAGGTCATGGCAGAAGCATTCTAGCCTATGACATCAATGCTCTCGTACTCGGCAAAAACGCCCAAACGTCCATTCATCCTGTATGTATATGGCATTGCGGTGACATAAAGAGATTAAGTGCTAGAAGTTTCAAGAAAGTATCAATCCTGTATTCAGTATACTTGAATCACGTGACCTCATGACAGCATTTTTCATTGTAAATTGTGATTCTAACACTGAGGTACGCGGTTGCGTTAACCATGGTTGAACTAATACAATGTTGACCCACGCGCAGCTTCGCCTTGCGGATGTCATTTGTTATTCCACCAGTGATGTCACCTTGGTCGTTGTGACGTCACCTTGTGACGTCACAGAGTGGTTCAAACTGATTCGTAACACCTGTTTTGCTTAAAATAAGACTAGTTGCAGTAAATAAATTTGTTGGGTCATTTTAATGAGGTCAATTTTTATCATGGTTGAACTAATACAAGTTTTCCCACGCGAAACGTCAACTGATTTGTAAAACCGGTTTTGCTTAAAAATAAGACTATTTGCATGCAGTAAATAAATGTTTTTTTTGTCATTTTGATGAGGTCAATTTTTTTAAATGCTTTCAAAGATGACATAAAAACAATGTGTTGATCTACTCTATTTACATTTTGTGCCCACAGTGACGTCATTCTATAGATGTGCAGAACGGCGAAAAATCGTCATCGCCGCGGGTCAACCTTGTGTTAGTTCAACCATGGCGTTAGCTCTGTTTACTTTTGTATTAATCCTTTCTTATTAATCCTATGTTGAAATTATGGTTATCCGAAATTATGGTTATCGAAATCAATATTAATGTACGAAAGTACGAACTCAAAATTCACTGTAGGAATTAATGCAGAGTAAAGAATGCGCACTGTTTACTGCATTTTCTATAAATTTTAGGATAGGCGTTATGTTTAGCGGTACGATTGTGGGTCTGTTATTTAAGGTTAATGCAGTCTTTTTAGCGCATTTTTTCATTTATGGAAAAAAATATAACTCAGTACTCACAGCAGTGAGTGACAGACAGCGCATTTTCTCGTCGACGAAAACGTGAAGTCACGGACGGACAGGCAGACGGACGGACATGACGAGCACAATAATGCATTTTTTCCATAAATGAGAAAATGCACTAAAAAGGCGCCATTGTGCTCGTCATGTCCGTCCGTGACGTCCGTCCGTGACGTCCGTCCGTGACTTCACGGACGGACGAGAAAATGCGCTCTCTGTCACTCACTGCAGTGAGTACCGAGTTATATTTTTCTTATATCTAACAGTATTGGCCCGCACAGTGCGTTTTTTGGCAAGTGTGCGGGACGTTTGCTTCACAGGTGCGACCTTCAGTCCTAGTCAAGCTTGCATGTGAGCTAGACGTTGGGGAGGCCAATGTCAAGTCTATAATGACCTAGAGTTGCAGTGACATTTGTGTAGTGGAGAATGTTGTGGCAAAAATAGCTTGAAGTTAGTCGTATTAGTGAGTCTAGAATGGCTGGTTTTACTGTAACAAACTCAAGTTTCGGCTAATTAGGTTTATGCTTAATTAGATGTAAATTATTGCGTGAATAACGTTAGAATTTAGTGGTGCGCACTGTCTTTATGTTATACGCTTTAATATGTACGGTAGTTACGTCTAAATGATATTATATTTAATTTGTGGCCAATGTCCAAATATCTTGCACTTCGATGGTTTCCGTAGTGACATCTAATGCTGCGACATTTCGCTTATTAATCGGCATTTAACTTACTGTCTACCATTGAAAGCTGGCGTTTTTGAAAGCTACGAGAAAAAAACCTTGCTGTTTTTTCTCGTAGACTTTGATGTATTATTGAAGGTGTTCCTTGTAATTTAAAACCTTGGGCTTGATATTTCTTCGTCAAGTTGTAGATCGCCATAAGGACAATTTTCAAATGCTTCAACATAAATCCCTCAATTAAACATAATAAATTGTGCTAAATATGGAGATAATTTCGTTATTTATTTCACAGAATCAAACACAATTATTCACATTAAATTTAGCACATTTATCCCTTATCGCCAGTGGTGTGGTATCACTTCTGTGGTCACCTGTCAGGTTCACTCATCTTGTCCAACGATAAGAAAAACGAAACAATGTCATATTTAATCAATGTGTAATCAATTGTTGTCGAGTTAATGTCCCGCTATCTTAACGAGGTATCCCTGTTTCTGCGCAGTATCCCATTAATATTAATTCCTAAGATTTTAGCGCTGCTAATTTTCATAAATGATTAACTGAAAATTAGGAAGTGCTGCAGTTCAAAATCGCTGCCTTGTCGTATCGTAGTTATTTTTGGGATCGTATACATGATGCCGAGATTGACTCTCATATCGTAAACTGCGATCGTCAAGAAATCGTTGAGGGAATTCTCCCGCCATGAGTGGCGTATAACTTCTTGATTATATCGTAAAAAAATCTTACTTGAACGCCAACAAAATGATGGAGGACGGCTTTAACGACTTCCTCCATCAACGACTATTGAATATAAGTTGAATGGCAAATAAGCATTTTACTTATTATTTTGGCACCTAATTATTAGATAAGCACCTAATTATTTAGGTAATTTTCAGTAATATTTGTGATAATATTAAATTTTGTCCACCTATATATAGTGACGTAAAGACTTTAGATTTCTCTTATTATTCCTGATAAAATCATCGGAGTTTCCACGAAGAAGCAAGAAATTTTTCTAAATATTGCTCAGTTTCTATCAATAACCTTGTAGTATATTTAGCTAACTTTAATTTTTTTTTATTTCTCATCATTTCAGTTGCATTAACCACCGAACATATACCAATTAACTATGTTCATTAATACAATTGCATCTAATCACTAATATTTTTATAAACGCTATTTAATTAAAACTAATATCTGTGTTTTAATTTTGAATAATTTTTATTATCTTTAATAAAAAGTCAAGTATTATTTTACGTATTTAACCGCGTCATGACAGCAGGATTATCAGTCGCCTGTAGCCAGCTGCTGAGGCGGCGGCTGTGCGCCTTCTTAGGGAACGTGGGGCGGTGAGTCATGCTCTTCAATAATAATTATGACCCTTGTAATTACAGTAATTGCAAGGAGGTTACTACAATAATTATGACGCGTGTAATTACAGTAATTGCAAGGAGGTTACTACAATAATTATGACGCGTGTAATTACAGTAATTGCAAGGAGGTTACTACAATAATCATGACGCTTATAATTACAGTAATTGCAAGGAGGTTACTACAATAATCATGACGCTTATAATTACAGTAATTGTGAAGAGGTTACTACAATAATCATGACGCGTGTAATTACAGTAATTGCAAGGAGGTTACTACAATAATCATGACGCTTATAATTACAGTAATTGCAAGGAGGTTACTACAATAATCATGACGCGTGTAATTACAGTAATTGCAAGGAGGTTACTACAATAATCATGACGCGTCTAATTTCAGTAATTGATTACAGTAATTACGTAGCGGTTACTAAGAAAATCATGTCGCATGTAATTACAGTAATTAATCACATGCAGTTATTACGCTGAGGTTACTGGGATATACAGCACTAATAAGTCTGAATGTGTTATAGATTCATTCATCATTTGATAATATACCGTATGGTCATAATTAAAATTCCTGTTGCTTTTCTCAATCTAAATACAAACCTCTATTCCATTCTCGTTTTCAAATGTGGAGTGAATATTAAATTTTGTACCCGAACTGCGGCCAAATTTTGAAGTATCAACAAATGAATTCAGTTCCTGATCAGACCAACATAAGGCATTGCCCTCCTTCTACACAGTTATTAAATCTAGGCTCTCGATTCTTCCTGATGTTCCTAGACTTTGCGATAACCACACACGATGTTGATAACCCGATAGGATGTAGACATTCCAACACGATGTTGATAACCCGACCCGGACCTTCAATAATAATTTGAAACAGAGCTCCGTTTCAAATTCTCGAACGGATGAAGGCTATTAAGTAATGGTAATTCGTTCAACACGAAGATTTACCAGAAAATTATCGTTTTATACTAGTTTCGAATCTTGAATGAATTTTGCAATGTACTGTATTACAATAGAAAATTCGATTTTGTTTACATCCTACCTCCCTACCCCCTTCCTGTTGTATGAAGACTAAGAAATTGTGATAGGCACATTGAAATAACCCTTTATACGAGGCATAAACTGTCATGTTTATAATATAAATTCAGCCTGAACTTCACTGGGATGACAATTTGTTTTACTTTATTATTGATACTTCGTATTAATTTCAGTTGAAGTTACTTTCCGTCGCGTCAACAGGTGCACTGCGACGTCAGCGGAGGTAATCACCGAAGAATTTAATTCTCACTTTCTCATTAAACCTGTTTGCGATATTAAATGAATAATATTTACATTGAATACATTAATTTTACGTCCGCTTTCCGTCGCGTCAACAGATGCATTGCGACGTCAGCGGACGTAATCATTCGCAACAAACTCAGTTTGCCGCCCAACAGCGCTACCAACTTCGCCGAGTATGTCATCGGCGGAGCACGCGGCAGGGAAAACCAAACTGCCGTCGTGAGTATTGCCTTCTGCTAAATAATATGGCATACTTGCGATGATTTATTCACTTATTTTTTTGTGAATTATTATCCATTTTGGCCATTTTTTATGTTCATTGTTCAGAAACAATTTAGTGTTGTTGAAAAATATTTTGGTCGTATTTTGATTTGAGGGCAACTCTGGAGAAACCGCAATAGCAGTTGGAGAATTTCTAATTATTGATATTTATGGGGAAAAGTTTGGGAATTTGGGATATGGATGTGCAGCGACTCAGGTCCTATAGCCCGACCATAATCCCTCGCAGGTGTGCAGCGACTCGGGGCGCCCATAAACCGACCATAATCCCCCCCCTAGGTGTGCAGCGACTCGGGGCGCCCATAAACCGACCATAATCCCCCCCCCTAGGTGTGCAGCCACTCGGGGCGCCTCGTGAGCTTCGGGGCGCTGAAGGACGCTGCGTTTCGGTGGGGCGGCTACCTCCTGACGAAGGGTCTGGGGAGGGGCAGCGTGGTCGCGGTGTTCAGCCCCAACATGGTCGACTATCCTGCGGTGGTGTTTGGTACCATCAGTGTGGGGTGTGTCTACACTGGCATTAATCCCAACTACACTGCCAGTGAGCACATAACGAATAAGCTTGTGCTGTACAAACAATATTTACTTGTACTAGACCTCAGTGAAGTCCTCCGCGCATTGTCCATCAGCATCGATGCTAAACACTATGCATGTTAGTGCACATGTTAACACTGTGCATGTTAGTGCACATGTTAACACTGTGCATGTTAGTGCACATGTTAACACTATGATTGTTGTGCACACAGCCACAAGTCTTCTCCCTGACATCAAGACACAATGCACTCAAGGAGCAAACTACATATGCGATAACGTGACTATTTCGTAGAAAAATGGGAATGGTTTTATATTTTTGTATAAGAGAAATAAATAAATATATATTTTTAAAATGAATAACTAAATAAAATAAATATTAATGTTGGGAAAATTTATTCTCTGATCTATTTTTAGCGCATTTTCTCATTTATGGAAAAAATGCACTATTGCGCTCGCCATGTCCGTCTGTCCATCCGCCTGTCTGTCTAACCGTCCGTCCGTGACTCCACGTTTTCGTCGACGAGAAAATGCGCTCTCTATCACTCACTGCAGTGAGTATTGAGTTATATTTTTTAATGTTACTATGGCTGACCCATTACCCATACTGCCCTGACGAATTGGGAAACTTAAACCAAAAAATTTGAACTTATTTTGAGTTTTGTGTGAACAGCCGAGGTGGCTCACCAGCTGAAGGACAGCGGAGCTAAGATGGTGGTCGTGTTTGGGCCGCTACTGGATGTGGCCAAGAAGGCCATGGCCATCAACAAACAGGATCTTCCTATGGTAGCCATCGGGCCATCAGATGGCCTCCCTAACGTCGCCGATATTGTCCAAGACGCGACCATAAACTTCGCTGATCCGGCCAAGGTGCGCCGATAAATTTATCCATAGAGTATGAGTATCTATTCAGTAGAGTATGAGTATCTATTCAGTAGAGTATGAGTATCTATTCAGTAGAGTATGAGCTGT
>NW_025939468.1:2255-18374 GCF_000764305.2 Hyalella azteca | reverse complement strand
GACCATAATCCCCCCCCCCCTAGGTGTGCAGCGACTCGGGGCGCCCATAAACCGACCATCCCCCCCCCTAGGTGTGCAGCGACTCGGGGCGCCTCGTGAGCTTCGGGGCGCTGAAGGATGCTGCGTTTCGGTGGGGCGGTTACCTCTTGACGAAGGGTCTGGGGAGGGGCAGCGTGGTAGCGGTGCTCAGCCCCAACATGGTCGACTATCCTGCGGTGGTGTTTGGCACCATCAGTGTGGGGTGTGTCTACACTGGCATTAATCCCAACTACACTGCCAGTGAGCACATAACGAATAAGCTTGTGCTGTACAAACAATATTTACTTGTAATAGACCTCAGTGAAGTCCTCCGCGCATTGTCCATCAGCATCGATGCTAAACACTATGCATGTTAGTGCACATGTTAACACTGTGCATGTTAGTGCACATGTTAACACTGTGCATGTTAGTGCACATGTTAACACTATGATTGTTGTGCACACAGCCACAAGTCTTCTCCCTGACATCAAGACACAATGCACTCAAGGAACAAACTACATATGCGATAACGTGACTATTTCGTAGAAAAATGGGAATGGTTTTATATTTTTGAATAAGAGAAATAAATAAATATTTTTTTTAATAAATAACTAAATAAAATAAATATTAATGTTGGGAAAATTTATTAGCTGATATATCTATTTTTAGCGCATTTTCTCATTTATGGAAAAAATGCACTATTGCGCTCGCCATGTCCGTCTGTCCATCCGCCTGTCTGTCTAACCGTCCGTCCGTGACTCCACGTTTTCGTCGACGAGAAAATGCGCTCTCTGTCACTCACTGCAGTGAGTATTGAGTTATATTTTTTAATGTTATTATGGCTGACCCATTAATGACCCATTCTTTCCTGGCGAATTGGGGAACTTAAACCAAAAAATTTGAACTTATATTGAGTTTTGTGTGAACAGCCGAGGTGGCTCACCAGCTGAAGGACAGCGGAGCTGAGATGGTGGTCGTGTTTGGGCCGCTGCTGGAGGTGGCCAAGAAGGCCATGGCCATCAACAAACACGATCTTCCTATGGTAGCCATCGGGCCATCAGATGGCCTCCCTAACGTCGCCGATATTGTCCAAGACGCGACCATAAACTTCGCTGATCCGGCCAAGGTGCGCCGATAAATTTATCCATAGAGTATGAGTATCTATTCAGTAGAGTATGAGTATCTATTCAGTAGAGTATGAGTATCTATTCAGTAGAGTATGAGTATCTATTCAGTATGTACGTTCAGTCCGAGAGAATGAAATTCAATCAAAAGTATTTTAAAAATTATTTGTCCTCAATTATTTGTGCGAAATTTATGATCGTCAGTTGTTATTCAAATTCGTTCGGAAGCATTCAAATGAATTAGCAACATTAATCTACTAGAATTGGGTCGGTTGATTTCATGCTCATTTACCAGGTCATTTATTCACAGGTACAAATCAATATTCATTATTCATCAAATCAACATTCACTATTCATCAAATCAACATTCTCTATTCATCAAATCAACATTCACTATTCATCAAATCAACATTCACTATTCATCAAATCAATATTAATTATTCGTCAAATCACTATTCGGTAGTATATAGACTTAATAGCCATTATTTGGAACTATATAACAGACTATATTTCAATTCATCATTTTTCATAAATATGAGCGACAAGTAATTGTCATTCCATTAGTTACTCGCTCATTCATTCATATATTCACCTACTTTCCATTTATCATTTCTCAATATTACTTCCTAATGATAACTTTAGTTCCCGCATTCCTTCATTGCATTTGACAGCATCTCTAAAGCAACAAGATAAAACACGCGACAATAAGATCCATAAGAGGCTGTTGAAGCCGTGCACAACAGTAGCATACTTGCATAATTAACAGGCAGCGACCAGTTAACAGCTATGCATGCTGATTGTTGGGCTGTTAACATCCTGCATGCTGATTGTTGGGCTGTTAACATCCTGCATGCTGATTGTTGGGCTGTTAACATCCTGCTTGCTGATTGTTGTCTTCCCGCACAAATGTTTTGATAATACGGTTAATACCACCTCTACAGTTACGTCATCAAGTCAGCACTTACGCCTCTGGTAAATCGATTTCGCGTACTTACGAAGTTTTGATAATACGGCCCCAGAGCACAACGGTTACTCAGACGACTAACCATGACCTTGATACCATCAAACTCATCACCACTGCAACCAGAGGCTCCGGAACGTCAGGGATTAACAGTACAACAAGAAAGCAAACGACTGGAAATAGGAAACCGAACGAAAAACAGGAAGAAACTTAGACCGTTGACAGCAAATGACACTATTAAAATCCAACCTATGAAAATAGAGGAAGATTTTTGGAAACCAGCCATAGTGATGAAAGAGATCAGCAAACGGTCACACGACGTCGAGACGTCGAAACCGAAGAAGGAAAGCAGTTCAGAGGCAACAGGCAACATATACGATGAGATCAGTTCTGCATGCTAGAAAGAATCAAAGTACCCAATAAACAGTCTCATCCTCAAGCCGAAGACCAGCTAAACATTCCTAAAAGCCTGAAATTACCTTCGACGTAATCTCGATCAACAACTTTCACGGAACAAGCCATCTCTCTTGAAGTAAAGTCAAGAATGCGGACTAACCACACGATGACTCTGGCGTTATCAATAAGTTTCATAACTATTATTTTGTTTCTCTCTGTATTTATTCTGGTCGACATTTTGATTAATGTACTTTACAAAATGTAGAGAAATTAATTAACTTCATTGCGACACTCCTTCTATTACTCGCATTGGAGATGTTTGTTACCTGATAACGTATTATGCTACTGTCGAATCGAACTATTGTACCGATGTAAGTTTGACTAGCCTTTACCTCACAGTTGTGTATCAGATTCCACCGAATTCAGTTCCCAAATCCTTAGTTTCGACTCTGCTCTTCCTCCACCTTAGCTTTGGCTTGGAATCTATTTTACCAGCAAACGATAACAGTAAGCGCAACATGAACATGTTGTCCCACCCTTCCCACATACTTCGGCTGCCCACTGCATGGTAGGCTCATTGTGCTGTTTTTGCGAAGGGATATCAATCTGCAAAAATATGCTCTCCCCTGAAGGTGTAATGTGCTGCTATATTAGAGTGAAGAAAACCGGCAAAATCGACCAAATTTCTCACCCCAGTTACTTCTTATATGGCAGTCTAATGGTGAAGTCATATAGTGACGCTATAGTGGAGTGAAATCGGCCCGAAAAATCGACAAACCGTCGTACCCAATTTTTTTCGTCGGGGTGTTGTCCACTGGAGGTATTTGTAGTGTTCTCTATTTTCGGAACTGCAAATTCCCAGGCTTCCCAGCAGGCATCTGACGTTGAAACAACGTTTATTCCAAGTTAAAATGTTGATCAATGAAAATTGAACCTTGAATAAACGTCTAAATGTGACCAACATTCCAAGAGAAGTAAAACAACCTAATTTCGACTTTGAATCAACGTGATCTTGGTTCGTTTAGTTTTGATTTATTTTCCAACGTTAATACGACATTATCACATCAACATATATAGAATGATGTCAATAATCGATCGAGTAAAGAATAGTTACTGAACAGACTTTATCTGTTCGAACCCCCTCGAAAATTATTGTACAAGCTGATCAAAACAAATCAACTTACATATACAAAAACAATCGATTTCTTGCCTATGCATGTTCTCACTAGTGTGAAGTTGGGAAATTTTGTTCAATGACAACTTTTAACTCGAAATCAAAATTACTCTCTTAGCCTTCTCTTTCCTCCGACGCTTGCATGGTCTAAAATTCTGAGAGAAACTCCTGCACTTGCCTGACGTTGTGACGTGTTCTATATCAAATTAACAGTCAATTATCATGAAATTTTATTTTATATCTTTCCAGCTGAGTGCCCGAGCTTGGTGATGACGCTGCCCATGTTCCACTTGTCGGGGTTCCTGGCAATTTCCAGCCTAGCGATTCTCAATGGAATAAAACTCCTCAACATCACAAAGTTCAAGCCTCAGACATTTATTGAAATTCTACTTGAACATAAAGTGAGTTTGCAATAGCACCGGATCCATAGATTTCAAACCGACTGAAATTTCTACCCACAAACTATCAATAAACGGGAGTTTCAACTTAAGCTAATTAAATAAAGAAAACTGTGCTTTTTACCCTTTATCTTTAGTCTTAATCGTTCATTTTAATTTTTCCTTTCGCACCTGAAGTATCTATCTTATTCTTTTTTGTTATTTTTTGTTGTTCTTACCTTTTTGTGTAGTTGAATTGTCATTCCAACCTCTCTTCTCGTATATTTGAATAGGTTGGTACACTTATCTATGCGTAATTGGTTAGCAAAGCTTGGGTAGTTCCCATGATATATAGTGCAAGTTTATTACCTTCAAATGTTGCTGTATATTCGACTCAGGAAGCTTTCTTGGCAATTTTAACCATGTATCACCAGCGAATGTTGGAGTAATTACGACCCAGCAAACGTTGACATTACTTTTGTATCGAAATTGAAAAAAAATTCTCGCCCCACTTGGTTCCCTCGCTCCTGAAATTACGACCCAGTATGCGTTGAAGTTATTTATGCATCGAAATTGAAAAATTCTCGCCCCAGGTGAACATGATGCACTTGGTTCCCTCACTCCTGAATTTCGCGCTCGCGCACCCGAAATTCACTCGACAGAATTTCTCGCACGTTGACGCCGTGTTGTCTGGCGCCGCCCCCGTCCCCCCCACCGCCGTGGCCAAAGTCAGTGACGTCATCGCCCCGCACGGCCAACTCCTACACAGTGGGTGTATTACTTTAATATATTTATTAAGCCTTTAATGATGAATATCTTGATTAATGGGTGTCTTATTTTAATATATTTATTAAGCCTTTAATGATGAATATCTTGATTAATGGGTGTCTTATTTTAATATATTTATTAAGCCTTAAATGATGAATATCTTGATTAATGGGTGTATTACTTTAATATATTTATTAAGCCTTTAATGATGAATATCTTACTTAATGGTTGTATTATTTTAATATATTTACTAACACGTTAAAATGATGAATATCTTTCTTAATGGGTGTATTATTGCAATATATTTATTAAAACCTTCATGATGAATATTTTACTTGATGGATTTTAATTGTGACAACACCATTGTTTGTATCACTTTGCTTTATATCTTAATCTCTTAATGATGATCTTATATCAAGTACACTGCCATGTTGAATATTTTTAATTTCGAGCACAATTAAATATTCATCACAATAATTGTACCAACATAATTCAATACAAATTATTTATTTGACGTGCAATTCAAATTTTGCAATTCAAATTATTTATTTGACGTGCGATTCAAACTATGCAATTCGAATTAATTATTTGAAAATTTATGCAACTCAAATTATGTAAAATTACTGTGCTCCACCCCGCGCAGTTTACGGGATGACCGAGACGTTGATCAGCCACCAGGACCCCGTGGGGGACACGCGGGTGGGGTTCACGGGGCAGCTTCTGCCGGGGCTCGAGGGGAAGGTGGTCGACCTCACCACAGGGGAGGACCTCCCCGTGGGGCAAGTGGGGGAACTCTGTACGCGGGGACCAACGGTGAGATGAAAATCTCTGCAAAATAAGATATATTATTTATATAGTATTATTTTCTTTGAATTTGTCCTTCTTGCCCACATATGCCAGGAATCAAGATACATTATTTAATACTTGTGCATTAAAGCATTATTGAATTACAACTTCTCTAATCTATTAACGCTTTTCAAGCAAATAATGAGACTTTTTCATGTTCATCATTTTCGTCAGTACAAACATACTCTATTTAATTTGTACGCACAATTTTGCAGAGAAACGCATTTTTTCAGTGGAAAATTTTTTTTAATTGTTCCTGATTGTCAACACATTTTTAACAATTCGAAAAATGAAATGTTGCTTTATAAAACACAAGTTGTTTCATGGAAAGCTCCCACTTTCCAATAATTTAACCTATTATATTGGATATAAAAATCGTATCCATATACATTGAAATAAGTGTATTAGGGATACTTGTATCATGGCTGCAACCAACGAAGAGGATCCAGCCGTATCCGAGCTGCACATCCAGCAAGGAAAAAAATTTCAACGTTACCGCCCCATGTAAAACTTTTAATGATGAGCAGTACAGCTGCCGATGATAGAAACTTAACTGTATCCAACCGGTCAGCTGATGCCACAGCACTACATTTTATACTTATAGCAATTAAATGCCATATAGTTGGGGTAGCCGAGTGCTTAAAAGTCACGAGCAACAAAATTGGTTTAGAGAGTTCAGGTTCTAGAATCAGCATAGTGCTATAATTGACATCAACGCCGACACCGCAGTTAAATATTGCTATAGCCGCCGCCATAAAACAGCGTCGTATCCGTACCCCGCCCGTCAGCTGATGAAGGCGTACCACAGCCTAGCCGTAGCCGCCAATGATCAGCCGTATCACGGCCAATAAGGCCACGTCATAACCGTACCCCGCCCGTCAGCTGATGAAGGCGTACCACAACAACGCTGAGGCGACGGCCGCGACGCTGGACCAGGACGGTTGGCTGCACTCGGGCGACGTGGGACGCTACGACGTCGACGGCTACGTCAGCGTCGTCGACAGGATCAAGGAGCTCATCAAAGTCAACTCTCTTCAGGTCACTAACATTTTCAAAATATCACCGAGGAGCATTTTAATACGTTCAAATATTAACGCTCTGCAGGTCAATAATATTTTCAAAATATTTTTTAGGCGCATTTTAATACGACCAAATATTGTTCTGTATACAAAATTTTCTATTCCAATGCATCTTTCTGGCCCTCCGTTTGATTATTAATAAAATGTTGAAATTCAGACTTGTTCAGTGTTCTTTTTGTTATACCATCCAAGAATTTATTTAGTATATCCAAGAATGTAATCACTCGTTCTCTCTCTTTGTTAAAATATTTTTTCTTCTATGTTCGCCCCCAAAGTTTTTACCCCTCTTCCTGTCCACCCAGGTGTCCCCCAGCGAGATAGAGGACGTGATCCTGCAGCTCCCCCAGGTGGTGGAGGTGAGCGTGGTTGGTGTCCCCCACGACATGACGGGTGAAGCCCCCAGGGCCTACATCACCACCAAGGGCGGCATCGATGAAAAAACGGTGACTATATACACAAGTTCTACATATACAGCAATTACAGAAAGAAGCTCACTAAAGTGCCCTTAAATCTTTCCAAATAAATTATTGTAAGGATGTCGCTTTTTGGAACAGTTTTAATCTGTATTGCCGGTGACGGTCTCAATGTGCTTGTACAATGTACACGAGGTCAATTATGTACACTACAACTGACATAGGATAAATGCGATTAATTATCATGCTATTGACTTCGTATCAATGGTAACAGGGTTCTCACGTTGCCAGCAGCGTAGCACAACGATGCCAATAACACGGGAAATAGAGGCTGTCATAGAAAAAATTAGATCAGTACTCACTGCAGTGAGTGACAGCGCATTTTCTCATGTTCGTCCGGCCGTCTCGGACGGACGTCACGGATGGACGAACATGACGAGCACAATAGTGCCTTTTTTAAATAAATGAGAAAATGTGCTAAAAATACACGGAAATAGAGGATGTTTGATACTTACGGTTGCCACTATTGATCCCGTGTACAAGGAACTTATTAGAGTGAGGGTAAACGCGCAGTTCGTATGTCTCTGAGGAACAAACGACTTAAAAAAGATAGTGCAGTTGACACAAGACCTTAACTGTCATTATCCTCCCTATGTTAACATCTGCAACAAATTATTTTCAAATTGTATTGCGAAAGTCATGTATCAACTCGTATTCACGAATTTATGCAATCTTCAGAGCCTAAAGTGTAGTAGGGATAAAAAGGGTTCACAACTAGGTAATCATCATCAGTGAATTTTTATAGTGTAGATCGTTAGTATACAATTATTGATACATGCAATTATAACTACAATGGTATACATTTTTTGCATGAAATAATTTTTTAATTGGTTTCTTCTCCTACTGTAATGGCGATCTTTATAAGAGCCTAAGTTCAATTTGAACTTTGATGCAACATGCATGAACCGATATCGCCCAATTTGGTGCGAGTGGTCAGTAAAACAAAGTATTATTAATTGAAGGTTGGTAGTAGCATAACCTAACATGTATATAGTAATGTCGGCGCCGAAGAGTAGGCCTGATGTGGCCTATCGCCGATTCTTGTACTTCTCGTGACTTGTTCACAGAATATCCAAAAGCATGTCCTTTGACCGGAATTTTTCATGACTGACGATAGTTTGAAATAGCTACTAGACTTCCACGTACCAAGTTCGATACGGTGCTAGGCATTTCAAGTCTGAAAATACATTTCTCCATAGCTTTAACAAGTTTGTTCTTGAACGCGGTTATGCTCGGAGCATCAACGATGTAATCTCGGAGGCTGTTCCACATGTCGGTGATTTGAAGCGAAAAGAAATGTTGTCGCGTGGATGAGTTGCAACGCAATTTTTTTAGTTTAAAGTCGTGGCCCCTGGTGTTGGCTCTTCTATCAAATTCCAGTAATCCTTCTGGGACCTTGTATAAACCATTAGTATACTTGTATACTTCAATGAAGTCCCCACGCAGCCGTCCATAACAGAGGTTTGGAAGCTTCATAATCTTTAATCTTTCTTATAGGACTTGCCCTTCAAGACTGGAATTATCCTTGTTGCGCGTCTTTGAACACTTAAATTTTTGTCCTGTTCAAGTTTCGGTGACCACACGGCGCTTCCAAACTCTACGTTCAGGCGCACGACAGAAACAAACTAATGCTTCGTCGCTTCATCTTGCTCTTTGTCTAATCTGTCAAATCATGTTCTAATTGTCGCTGAAATTTATGTGTACCTTCTAACGTAAACATTCAAGACTCCTAAGTCTGGCTCACTGCGCCAAGCACAAGCACCTGACGGCGGTGTTGCCATCCTCGCTGAACTTCCTAAGAATATAATATATATATTTATGTCTCGTACGTCTGGCGCAGGTGATGGCGCACGTGCAGCAACACTGCGCCAAGCACAAGCACCTGACGGGCGGTGTTGCCATCCTCGCTGAACTTCCTGATTGGCGCAGAGAGGCGCGGGTTCGATCCCAGCTCTGTGCGCCAGTTTCTGGTCAGAATCGACGAGGAGGCCGGGCGGTTAAGCAAAGCAGAATTGTAGCAGTGAGTTGCGAGTTCAAGACAGCAACATGCTGGGGATTTTCGGCGATGTTAAGAATCAGCGACAGGCCTGCGGCCTAATGAACGCTGCTATTACTATACTGTCCTGTACTGTACCATACTATCCTGTACTACTATACTATACTGTCCAGTATTGTACTGTACTTTACTATACTGTACTATATCAAAATGACATGGGATAAAATTCCACCACCAGATATCTCCTTAATACTTACGTCCATTTAATGATTTTGATATTTCGTTTAAATTTATCGGGGCATTCCTGCCGTTTCGGGAAAAATAAACTCTCGTGATTTTTTATTACAACACTTCTCTTTAACTTCACTTCTTGTTTGTCTGTTCATCTGTCTGTCTGCTACAAATCTTGTAATCGAAATTTAATACACTTCTACCTATCATATCGATCTGAAATTTTGCACACTTGCGTAAAGTTGGAGACAATGCATGAATCAAAAGACAAAATAAATAATTTTAGGAATATTTTTTTTTTTCAATATTAAAAAAATGTAAAAAATAATTTTGTCATTTACATATCTTATAATTGATATTTGACACACTTTTACCTGTCCAATTGATTTGAAATTTTTCACACTTGTGTGAAGTTGGAGGCAATTCATAAATAAAAAGACAGAATAAATAATTTTGAAAAAAATTTATATATTAAAAAATTGAAAAATTAATCTTTTTATTATTCCAAAATAAAATGAGAAACTCATTGTACATCTTTAACATTGGAGACACTGGATTCTTTGGAAGTGTTGTCTTAAAAAAGTAATTTTTAAACGTATATTATTATTTATGAATATTTTAGGCTTGCCCTAAACTGTAGGATTAAACAACTACAATCTAATTAGTATACTGTTGTAGTTCCTCCAAGTGGAATATAATATATTAAACCTTGTTTTTTAGACTAACTTCATTTATGATGTTATTTATACAGTAAACCAACTCGAAAGTTGAAAAAAAATTCAAGAAATAGTCAAAGGTTGAAGCCAACAGTCGAGTCTATGAAAAAAGGGATCTAAAATTTCATTTCCTTGTAATCTTGGATTTTATGTGTTCTATTTTGGCAGTACAATAATACTTTGGAGATACTTTGGCAGTACAATAATTAATGTGTGAGCTCTAAATTTTCCAGTGCACAGCGTTTTCGTAGCTAGTTTACCGCCCGTAGCTCTTTCGTCGAATCAAAATAGATTTTCACGATGGCGAAATTTAACGTTGAAAGCGACGATAATAAATTCGATGGTCAAATTTTGGGGAGCTTGAAGATTTGAGCGAAATAAAGGAAATAATTAATGTGAATCAGTTTTGTATCCTTGACGACTGACTAATTATTATATTTATATTTTAGCGTATTTTCTCATTTATGGAAAAAAGGCGCTATTGTGCTCGCCATGTCCGTCCGTCTGTCTGTCTGTCCGTGACTTCACGTTTTCGTCGATTTTGAAAAAATGTGCTCTCTGTCACTCACTGCAGTGAGTACTGAGTTACATTTTTTGGAGTAAGATCAAGCAAAAGAGTTTAACTCGTTGTTGAAATGAAAGAGATATCTACCCGGAATTGCGAACTGAGGTCGGGTAGATCCTGCAGAACAATTCAAGATTTAACAAGTGGCGTGGAGCATTAAAATTAGGGGAGCAAATTTAACAGACATTTGTTTGTATTATAATCAGTTGATATTTTTGCTCCTGAAATAGAGCACGATTTTTTAAGATAGACACTCTAAACATACTTTAAAAGTAACTTATAATAAAAACCCCTAGCTATGATTCATTTCTAACAATGTACGAAGAGAATTCTTCCGCGTATTTTATTTTGTAACCCATTGTGTTGTCTGTGCAAAAACATTATTTTTTTCCATTTTGCATAATCTTGCTTCCTCTTTGACATCAGCCAGCAATACAGTCAGCGTATGTCTTCAATATATCAAAGATCGCAATATTTGAGGGGTAAATATCAGAGGAGAGATTAACTGCCAAAGGCCCTGCCAAATCGATTGCTAATTTAACCTTCAAATATTCAGTCAGTCACGTTTAATATTGTTAAAATCTTTTTATATTTTTGTCTAACGTATGAGCCAACACCTATTTGAATTTAAATTGTCCGAATTCTATTGTCCGCGCTCCGGATAAAAAAAAATGGGAAAGAAAACCCAATTAAGGTGCGGCGTCAGGCGGACGCGGGATATTCAGCGAAGAAAGACTGGCTCGACTCTGCTCTGCAGTTACCTCAGTTTACCCGACGAAGGCAGGAGCCTCTGCTGCAGTGGCTACTGCTTAGATTTCTGCCTGCAAGACCTCCTTAACGAAATGTGCTGCTCTGAATTTATCGACTTATTCACCGTGAACTTACAAGCCAACTATGCACCAGCCATTGATGTACGCTGTTTGGACCGGACTTTCTACTTGGGCCGATTCTTCAGACCATAAGCACTGTAAGTCCGGCAAATAAGAATGCGTAATTCTTTGTCAATGATGGTGTTTGGGTTTTAAGATTAGGCCCCGCTTCTCGACCAGAACTATTATGAAGATGGAGGACCGTTTAATTAAAATCGGTATGAATTGATATTTCGAATTTATGAAATATATGTGGAAATTATAATTCATTGTTAACAATTTTTTACTGATTACATTCATTAGTTACGTAGAAATGATCTCTAACTGTTGTTATTTTTCCCACTTGCAATTTACCTTTAACCGATTTTTTTTTCAGCGAACAAATCGTTTTCCCGTGGTTGTCGGAGATTTTATTTTAAAAAAATCGGTGTCCATGATTGTCAATAGCTTTTCCGAAAAGAATCAGAAGCAAGCCTATGTTAAGTACGTAAAAAGAACCTAAGTTAAGGTCTTAGTCTATTTCAGGAGTGAAAATATTAACAAGCTACTGGAAATATCAACAAAAAATACTAAAATATATATCAACAAGTTAAAAGTCTACAGACTTAGTTCCCTTCTTTTCAGTGCAACCCTCCAATTTTTTCACAGATTTGATTGTAGGCTTATTGTTTTTTGATTAAATTTTTTTAACTCTTTGAAGGGACTTTTGAGGATACATAAATAAAAATAAAAATTAATAATGATCTCGGCAAGCGCAGTGAATTTAAACATCATTAAAAAAATTCTGGTGCTAAAGTGTTTAATAAGATAGACAATAAAATTGGGAATGTCATTAAATTAAACTCACAGTTTAGGCCGAACATGAGATAGCAAAAAGCATACTCCATGAACCCTACATATGATGTGACCAAAAAAGGTCATAAACGCCTCTCAAAATTTAGTTAAAATTTCAGCTTCACAAAATAGACTTTTAAATGAAAGAGATATCTAGTAGTCGCTTCTTTCGGGTAAGTTCATTGGGAAATGTCCTGAATTACTGTAGAGCAAGTTAGAGGACCTAGTAATATATGTAAAACCACATAATGGTTGATTTTAGTGACAAAAATTTACATGATTTTTAAGTCTTGCACTTAATTATATAATTTTTAATTTACTAATTTCCAAAACCTGAAATTCCCACAGCCACTGCGCATGTGTGAAATTTCCAGTTTTTCTTGTGTGCCGTGTACATTAAAGTTAATTTGTGGTTATTATGTGTTTATTAACATATTTAAAAGCGAATAATTAATAATTTCACATTAATACATTCACTGCGCAGTTGCAAATATAGCTTATTTCCCAACTTTGGCGGAGATCCAATCTCATTTTCTTTACTTATCGGTTGATTACCTAATATATAAAACGACTAGAGTGAAGCGAAATGATTACAATCAATGCGCAGGTATAAATTTAACATATTTCTCGACTTCGGTTGTGACTCGAGTACGTTTGCGACAGTTATCGGTTAATTGCCCAATTCAGAAGCGACTGAAGCCTCCTATATGCACAGCATTTTTGCAGGCTGTCATGTGCACGTGTATAATTGATATATTTTTGGAGTTACTTACAAAGTCGAGTTCATTTGTGGTAAATATCGATAACAGTGTGAGCCTCTAGAAAACAATTTCCGGGTTTTTCCTCACTACAGTTGGAGATATTGACTTTGAACTTGGCAATTTTTATCAAAAGTTAAGCCTTTTACTTGTGAAAATTCACAACTTCCATACTTGCATTGCTATCAGATTTGTACTAGGAAGCAAGATTAGGCCTCATGTAAAATGTAAAAGAACTCATGTAAAATTACCTGTTTGTTTTATATGAAGAAAATAATGCATACCGTGACGATATAATTTTTTATTTCAAATTTTTCCAATTATGCTAAGGAAGTCTATGTTAATATCATAGTTTATTTTATGAGCCGAAATATCAAAAGGTTAACTACAAAAGTCTATGCAATTTGCTCCTTTTTCCTCATTTCATCAACTTGACTTTGGTCATATAGATATGAATAATTTTTTTCATACTCGTTTTAAGGATTTTCGAGTTGGCTTATACAAAAATAACATCATAAATGAAGTTATAGTCTCTAATGTCGCAATATATTTAAATATAATTGGAAAATTATATAAATAGAACATATGTGTTCTCATACTACATTCAGAGAAACTAAAGTATGCAAATAAGATTAACAAAAAAAATAGTTTAAAATTACGTTAAACTTGCAGTTACGTAAGGTCATCAGAAAATAGTTACTAAAAATTTCTGCGAAGATAATTGCACCAGCAATAATGTGACAACAATAACGAAAAACTCTCTCCGAAATTTAGGTTTAATTGCAAATATCACAAAATGGACTGTGGTATGAAGGACATTTCTGGTGGTCGCTTTTTTTTTATTCCATGTCATTGTTAAATGTCCTGAATGACTATAGAGCAAGTTAGTGGTCCTAGTAAACTTTATAACACATTATAATAGATAGCTTTTATGCGACAAAAAATCGATGCGGGTTTTTGATAGGCTTGCACCATAATTTTATAATAATATAATACTATAGTAGAAACGACTGATTTATCGAACCTGAAATTAGCACAGCCACTGCGCAAGTGAATATTTTTTTTTCATTTTTTCTTTAATTTCGTGTAGATTAAGGTTGGTTTTTTATGCAAGATTTCCCTTAGCATCTTTATCAAATCGGGTCATGAATGTTAAAAATATAATATAGCAAGATGGTAAGCATACGAAATAAGAAAAGAATGATGAACACGTGATAACCTCTAGTTGATACTTCAATGAATTTATATTCAACAACTTCAATCGAACGGTCAAAGTTAAGATGTTGGCAAAGGATCATTGGAGTTACGTAGTTGGGGTTTCTTTGCTCATTCTCTAAAGAATTTGCTCGTTTCCAGGATGGGCATATGAATTATGAAATTTTCATGAAGATATTCAATTCAATTTATCCGTCATTGTGGGGAACATGGGGAACAAATGAACAATAAGGTAAACAAATTGGGATGTTTAAAAAAATCTGATTTTAAATAATATTTCATAACTCTAAATTTATATTATGTAAGAAAAGTACGGCCGGTAGAAGGAGGATAAATGACAGATTGTACCATTTCTTCTTCGTTCAAGTCTATAAATCTATCAGTAACCACAGGGTGGCCCAGTGGTTACAGTTCAGAGTCCCAGGATTGGCGCAGAGAGGCGCGGGTTCGATCCCAGCTCTGTGCGCCAGTTTCTGGTCAGGAGGAGGGGCCGGGTGGAGGCCGGGCGGTTAAGCATAGCAGAATTGTAGCAGTGAGTTGCATGTTCGAGACCCGCAACAAGCTGTGAATGTTCTGCGATGTTAAGAATCGGGAACAGGCCTAGGGCCTATTAAACGCTAAAACCGCTGTTATTATAATGGCATGAACCGCAAAAAAAAAATTCTGCGCCTTGATGGGTCTTTTTCCAAAACAAAATTGATAGATTAAGAGATTACCAATCATAATCAAAACGTGTTGAGTGCTCACTCATTGGACAATTGATCAAATTGCAAAAATATTTTTCTTATTGAGTTCTAGGTTTTCTTGTGAAGAATAATCGTGTATTTAAAAGGACACTACATACATACTATGGGGCATATAATAGACGTGCTCACTTTATTTAATATAGAAATTTACTTACGGTGTACTGATCTGAAGAACATTAAGATTTTGAACCATTTGCAACAATAAGAGAAACTACAACAATAAATCGATCGATAAATTATCTGTTTTACATAATCCTCGCAAGATAAATAATTTCTGAAATAATCTAAAATACATATAACGATAAAGATCGACGAACCTGTAGTGGATGAATGAGCTTTATCAGATAAGATGGTAAAACCAAGAAAGAGCGCTGCGTAAGCATACTATGTGTTTTGCCAATGCAGAGGTAAGAATTGCAGTTTTTTATAATACATACTACACCTGATGCAGAGAAAAAGCAATCTGAAGTCACCTTATTTAAGGCAAGAATCTCAAGCGTCTGCAGTCGTATAAATATGCACGTAGCTGCTGAGGTACGGCAGTCGTGGCTACTCTGCCAAGCTCTGAAGCTCTGTGGCTACTCTGTTGCTCTCTGAAGAAGCTCTGAAGCTGCTCTGAAGAAGCTCTGAAGCTGCTCTGTGGCTACTCTGCAGCGCCCTGAAGAAGCTCTGTGACTACTCTGCCAAGCTCTGAAGAAGCTCTGAAGCTACTCTGCTGCGCTCTGAAGCTGCTCTGCTCAGCGGCAACATGGCTAAGGCGCTCTGGGCTCTCACGGGGCTGCTGGCCCTGCCGCTCATCTGCGCTCAGGACCTCGGTGAGGCCTGCGTGTCATTCAGCTTCATGCATGCGTGTCATTCAGCTTCATGCATGCGTGTCATTCAGCTTCATGCATGGGTGTCATTCAGCTTCATGCATGCGTGTCATTCAGCTTCATGCATGCGTGTCATTCAGCTTCATGCATGCGTGTCATTC
>NW_025939468.1:0-1775 GCF_000764305.2 Hyalella azteca | reverse complement strand
GCACATATCATGCTGTTGAGTATTCTGATGCTCTCCGCTGCCTCCGCCACCAGGCATTGTCTCAGTGGGAAAGAGACTGGTTACAGAGTGTTAATGAGACTGGAAAAGGAAGACGACTTCTGCTGGTCCGCAGAAGCCTGCAGCCGGCACCATGGATACATGCAAGATCTCGTAGAGCATCTATCGTGTTAGCCCGTCTTCGAGTTGGACACGCTGGGGTAAATGCCTACTTGCACCGCTTTTCAATGATAGACTCTCCTCTGTGCAACACTTGCAATGTTGATGAAACCATTGACCACTTTCTACTTGAATGCGCCCAATATAACAATGCTCGCCAACTCATGAGAAGGACTTTGCAAAATATTGGCATACAGACCATGACGGTGCAAATCTTGCTGGGAGGGAGTGACCTCACAAAACAGGAGCAACACCTTGTGATCAAGGCCGTAATCACCTTTCTCACAAGTACCGGCCGGATGGGGACATTGTGAAGCTAAAGCCCTGCCAAGTTTACTGCTCTTGAAATCATAGAAACCAGTGACGACTAAGCAAACTTGAAAAGAAGCGTTGAAATTGCCGTGTCCAGGTGTGACAACTGACCTGTTTGGGGTCCTTTACGACGCCTGAAAAAAAGACATCATCATCATCATCATCATTTTACATCACTTAGCACACTTTACTTGGTTTTAAAAATTATGTTCGATAAATGATAAATTCTCCTTACACTCCTTTCTGAAAATGCCAGGGCAGCTGCATGTTTAACCGCTGAACGATTTGGAGACTGTTTGATGGATGTTCTCACTCGCGCCACATTCTCCGGTGTTATTGAAGTACGAGGTCGGCCAGTTGGCTTTCTTTTTAGTGCTGACCCTGTTTGTCTAAAGTTTGACACCCACAGTCAAACACAGTCGTTTTCGCATTAGGAACACTCTCATGTCGGCCAAGTTCGAATCGAATGCGAAGTAAAGTAAAGTTTTAAAACCAAGTAAAGTGTACTAAGTGATGTAAAATGGCATCAAATAATCTATTCACAAATAAAATTAATTGTTTTGTATGTGTCGTATGATTTTTGGCAAAAGCCTATTGAAATAAGGGAGGTTATTTGCCCGGACCCTGTAAAACAGACATTTGTCTTGTAATCAGTTGATATTTTTGCTCCTGAAATAGAGCAAGACTTTAAGATAGACACTCTAAGCATACTTTAAAAGCAACTTATAATCAAAACCTCTAGCTATGATTCATTTCTAAAAATGTACGAAGAGAATTCTTCCGCGTATTTTATTTTGTAACCCATTGTGTTGTTTGTGCAAAAACGTGAGTTTTTTCCATTTTGCATAATCTTGCTTCCTATTTGCTATCAGCCAGCAATACAGTCAACGTATGTCATCAATATATCAAATATCGTAATGTATGATTAGTAAATATCAGGGGAGAGATTAACTGCCAAATGCCCTGCCAAATCGATTGCTAATTTACCCTTCAAATATTCAGTCACTCACGTAAAATATGGTTCAAATCCTTTTCTTCTCTCTTGCGTATGACCCAACACCAATTTGAATTGAAATTGTTCGTATTCTATTGACCGCGCTCCTGATAATAAAACCTGAGAAATAAAACCCAAGTTGCGGCGGGGTTGCCTGCCGAAGACCACCACTGCCTTGGATGTAATGGACCATCATAATTCCTGCCTTCCGGAACGTAGCCTTCAACACTTCAAGCCGTCCGTATCTAGGCCGTGGGTCGAACCAGCCCTCGGTCGAACGGCCACTTGTCGA
>NW_025939467.1:93014-123624 GCF_000764305.2 Hyalella azteca | reverse complement strand
CATGTATCGACAGAGCTTTCAGTCATCAGGGAAAAGAGGTTCAACTCCTGAGCCCGTTAAAAACAACCACTCATTATTACCATATCGACAGTTTATTCAGTCATCAGAGAAAGGAGGTTCAACTACTGGCAATGATCAGAAAGAAGAGCTATTGGCTCATTTATTGAATTGGATAGCTAAGATTGAGGTAAATGAGAAGTTCAACCAAGATCTTAACTTACTGTGACAACTACGTAAGTTATATAGATAATAGTTACAAATAGTTCACTAGCGCTTCAGTTATTAAGGGAACTAGCTGAGGGAGTCAAGAATGAACATCCCAACGTAGCGAAAAGTTTCACTAGGTATATGATCTCAAATTTCGCAAACCAAAAAATCTTTTATCATCCACAAGAGGCGGAAGGTTTTAAGTGGCAAAGCCGCTGAAGATGGCTTGAAAGGAGTAGTGAAAGCGTCGCAAAGAGACGAGAGTATAATAAGGGACAGGTGAACAGCAACAGAAACGAAGACATTCGAATAAAATGTCGCTTACACGGGACGTCAGCCGCCCGCACGAGAGACAGAAGAGAAATCCTACCTATACATAATAGCTTGACCCCTCAAGTCAGACACCGCGAGCCCAGCGGTGGGGCGCTCAGGAACAATCCTCCTAGGAGCGCGAAATCCCATAGGACTTCTGACGAGCACTAAGACGCGTCATAAGTCCCCCCTGAGGGGGACCTGGTATTTAGTTCAGTCGCTATCTCAAAGCAGCGTCAGTTTCGAAAAGATCTTTTCAAAAGGCCAATTATTAGGGTTCCTCTTAACAACTCACGAAAAGTACAAGAATCGGCAAAAGGCCATGGGTCTATTTTTTCAGCGCCGACACATCTATTCTATTCTGTACGACACACACGTATTTCATTGAGTTCGAGGTACTGACATGAAGGTGGGGGGCAGAGGAGCGCGGGTTTTCTTGCCGGAGCGCCTGATGGTGGTGTTGGTGGACTCAGGGGCGCGGCGCTCCCTGCTCACGGCTGACGGCAGGTCGGCGAACAGTTGCTCCTTCAGCTCCGTGATGTCGTCGTTCTTTGGCAAAAAAGGAACAGCGCAGTGAGCATCAGTGTGAATTTAGCACCGTAATTCAAGTAACTTAAAGAGCGCATTTTCTCGTCCACGAAAACGTGAAGTCACGGACTGACGGAATTAATAGTTAGTATCAGTATACCGAGCACTCTTTATTGTAACTTTCCAAGGAGGATCACTAAAAAAGCACAAACAAATTGATGTATGATAAATAAATTAATCACCTTAATCAACCTAATTCTCATGACTGACGTAAAGATTTAAATTAATAAATTATGTATCAAAAAGGACTGTGAAAATGCACCGGGCAACAAAAGTGAGTGAGGTGAATGCAAACCAAAACTCACCAACCCGCTAAAAACCCCAGAATGCAAACCAGTACCAACCAACTGCGTGAGATGCACGCTGAGGTCCTTGGGATCTAGCGTCGGAGGCAGTGGAGGCTCAATGGGCCTGTCACCCAGGGACATGAGTATCCTCTTCTTATGCCCCAGCTGGTTCACCTCCAGCACCATGCATAGCTCCACCTCCCATATCTTCTTGACGCGCTCCATGCTGCCAAAGCCGTTCTTGGAGAATATCTCGGCGTAGTGTGGGAGCTCGATCGAGTCTAGCCACTCGGGCACCGTCCTGGGCACCTTGTAGAGGCTGTTGGCGGGGGGCAGGCTAGCGGGCAGCTCAGCGAGACCCGCCATCAGAGCCCGAACGTGGGCATCATCTTTGATGCCCAGCGCCGACAAGTCTTCTTCGCTCAGAACACCGTTCTGGACGCAGTAACGTTACACTTGGTAAAAGGGAACTAACTAAAACCACTCCAGTAGAGTCAATGCGAGTAGTTCATTATTTATTTTAGTAGTAATATAAGATAAAACCACGCCGTTAGAGGCAAGGTACGTAATAAAAGTGGGTCATACATACCCACTATATTAGGATGAACTTCGAACCATGCCGTTATAGGCAAGATATTGTTAGTGATTCAAACTGATTTAAGGACACAAGCTGAAAGATGATCATTGCAAAGACCTACAATTGGTTAACAATAGAAATCATCCACTATTGGTCGCATTAATTTATTCATTTCAAGTGTATTTATTTTCGTACATATCTGAGGTATAATTGTACAGCCACGTCTGTCGTATTCACTTGCGTATATATATATAACATTGATGTCCGATCTTACTTCAGCAGCAGCTACGTAGTAATTAGAGGTTAAGTCTCCCGCTAGCCCTAATATATATGTGAGGTTGGACATAAGCTCACTTCGCTCTATTACTTCCCTAGCGATAGAGCGATCCTATAGAGATCTTATCCTAGAGATCTTGTACCCTACCGCTATATTGTGTGGCTGTGCTTTAGAAGCTTTATCAAGAAGTGTATTGATCATGAATCTGCCCTTACGCTTATCATGCTATTTTAAACGTGTTGCTTTTAAAATGTTCTTTACGGAAATAAAATTATGTTCTATCTACATGAACTGGTGTTTTAGTGATCTGAAACCCAGCACAATAAAAAACTAGCGACAGAAACTTTATTCAGATCGGTCGTCATTCAAACACTTAGTAAAAGGCGGCCACTTATTCCTCATAGCACGACTTATACATATTCTGTGTGTTATTAGGTTTTTATTTGGTTATTATAATACTCTAATCTATGCTCCTGAGCAATAACGTTAACAAAACGTGGCAATAACTTCACAATAACGTGGACAATAACTTCATGTAAGCCTACCATGAAGTTAATGTTGTCGTAGCCGCTGTCCATGAATGTCTTGAGATACTGCGGCAGATGCAGGGCGTCTAGCCACTCCTGCACCGACGCGTGCTGGAGGGCTACATCGCCGTTGTGGGTGCCTACATCAACGTCGGCATCGCTGATGGCGGCGGCGGTCTTTCTTGTCACGTCCTCCAGGATACCGAGGCCTTGCTGGGACGAGGACAGACTCAGGCCTGCTCAACGATCGTGACGAAAATCGTTCTAAATTTTAAACAGCTAGGAAGTCATTTCTTTTGGGGGTTTTCTGTTCGTTCGAAACAAGTCAGATAGTATAATGATTTATATTCTAGAGAAGCACAATTATGATGTTGGTTTCAGCGACACTTCGCTGATATACTTTCAGAACCAAGAAAGGGAATAATACAAATATTGAGAAAGCAGGTATAATACAGACGCGCACTATAGCGTTAACGGGTTGATTTACAGCTTACGCAACAGCACGTAACCAAGTACAAATTATGTCAAACTCTGACCACACTCACCGAGTTTCTGCTCAATTTCCAGCTCAACGTCGGCCATGAGCACCGTCGTCGACGAAGGCAAATCGTCGACGACGCGGCAGAGAGCGGCTTCAATTTCGTCCCATTCTGCCTCCTCTGCGGCACCGCGCCCCGCAGCGTTCGAGAGCCGCTCGCCGACGATGCTGGAACCTACGTCGACAATTACTATAAATATTACTGAACAATTTGATAATATGTATTGTAGGAAATAGATATTACTGGCTACAATAGTACGGCAGCTACAACCATTACTGGACAACAGGAGCAGACGATAGCACACATGTGAACATGTGCAGCACACATGTGAACATGTGTAGCACACATGTGAACATGTGCAGCACACATGTGAACATGTGCAGCACACATGTAAACATGTGCAGCACACATGTGAACACGTGCAGCACGACTAAGCACATGCAGTACGAGTGAACATGTGTAGCACTTTACGGAAATTGCGCACTGAGTAAAGTAAAAGTACCAAGCTGAGTAAAGCCAAACAATAAATATATTTTAAAAATCATACACACATTCTAAATCGTGGAAAAACTCAAAATCTTAATCAGTTGAGAAATCAAAGCAGCAAAAACGAAATTTTGGCACAAGCGCATCTTCCAGCAAACAAAAATTTTCAATAAATTATACAAAGAGTGAAATAACACAAGAAAACAGTTGTATGTATATCCACTAAAAAAATCTTATACCTTGTAGTGTCCATATAGTGACACTTATCTATATAGCACGAGGCCTTATGCCTGTCAAACTGGGTCAGGATGACCCACAGAAAGGTAAAATATGCATCACTATCTTAACCAAGTCTCGCTTATTTATCTGAGTGTAGCAACGAGTTAATATTGATTGATTCTCAAAAAAAAGTACTCTAATTCTGAGACTTTTCTCCGAACTATTTATTTTACTTATAGTGAACAAAAAAATAATAATAAATCCGTGACATGGGCTTAACACGAGCAGGGTTGGCGATTTTTTTGATTTTTTTAAAAAAATCAAAAAAATCAAAAATCAATGATTTTTTTTGATTTTTTCATGATTTTTTTGATTTATTTGATTTTTTTGATTTTTTCAGTGAGGTTGACAAATGCCACCATAAATCAATAAGAGTAATTACATCAAAACACTGAGAAAAATTAGATCGGGCGTATTCACAAGTATCACCAGTATCACCAGAATTAGCAGCAACAATGTTCCCACAAAACAACTATAGGAGGCTTGTTATAAAGTCCTCAAGTTGGAGCATGGCCTCGCAGGTCGCCTAGGGCTCCTAGGACCACAGAACAAACTCTGCACACAAACTAATTCAAACTTGAGGCCGCAGTTTTGAGCGGTCGTAGGGATAAAACTTTCTTTATTGACGTGGGACTGACATGTACAACAAACATGTGCAGGAACATGTGCAGCACACATGTGAACATGTGCAGCACACATGTGAACATGTGCAGCACACATGTGAACATGTGCAGCACACATGTTAACATATGGAGCACACATGTGAACATGTTCAGCACACATGTGAACATGTGCAGCACGACTAAGCACATGCAGTACGAGTGAACATGTGTAGCACTTTACGGAAATCGCGCATTTATGACCAAGCTGAGTAAAGCCAAACACAGTTGGCTTTAAAATTTGGCACAAGTGCATCTTTTCCAGCAAACAAATAGTTTCAAGAAATTATACAAAGAGTGAAATAACTCAAGAAAACAGTTGTATGTATATCCACACTAGAAATCTTATACCTGGTAGTTTCTATATAGTGACACTTATAGCACGAGGCCTTGATACGCTCTTTTGCCTGCCAAACTGTGTCAGGATGACTCACAGAAAGGCAAAATATGCATCACTATCTTGACCAAGTCTCGCTTATTTATCTGAGTGTATCAACGAGTTAATATTGCTTGATTGTCAAAAAATTAGAACTCCGATGCTTAGACTTTTCTCTGGACTATTTATCTAACTTATAGTGAATAAATAACGGAAATACATGACATGGGCTGAACACGAGTAACGTTATTAAGTAATATTCTCACCGATTATAAATCCCAAGTAGATGAAATATGATAAATAAAATAATTGTACATTACTGATCTACTGACCGAGTTGGGGGTATGGGGGGGAGTAGGTGGGGGGCTGGAGGCGTACGGGGGTCTCGCCAGCCCACTCCATCAGCCCGCTGCCCCGCATCAGACCTTAGCAGCACACAACTCATAGTTATTGATTATAGTTTATTCAATGTTAGTATAATTTAGTACATAATATATATACCTAGTCTAATTTAGTTCAACAAAAACATGTTTCTTAAATAAAAGTGAATTACTAATATGTTCTTGATAAGAGTACGCAGAGTGTGGGGGTATGCAGAGTGTGGTGGTTATGGTCACCGTCATCATCACCCATCATCACTCACACGCAATCATCACTGTAATCACCCATCATCACACTGTTTTAAAAATCTGCAGCGTTGAATTTGCTTAAATGAAAACCAATATAGTACATATATGATCAACTATATAATAATTTTTGACAAGTGAATGTTTCGATCGAAAATTCGCGCATAAAATTTCAAAAGGTAACAGGATCTGAATAACAAATCTTCAGATGACCATGACATTCAAACTGAGCGCATGTTTTCAGAAAATATAAAGCTTTCAAACTCAAATCATTAAAAATAATTCTAGGATTTTATTTACGAATAAAATAATTGGAATAATTAACAATTTCACTTACAATGTTTATACAAAACTATTTTCATACAATTGCCAAAATAGTTTGAATGACTGCGATGTTCATTCCTATATCCTTTTACACGAGTTAATATAACGATTACCAAGGTAATAAATATGTAATGTAAGAGATGAATACCCAGGTAATAAATATGTAATGTAAGAGACAAGATTGTACAAGACAAGAAAGAATATAATATATATTCTTATATACCTATATGCAATATTCTTATACGTATATATATTCTCTATATATATATGCAAGAAATGTGTAATGTAAGAGACAAAATTGTATAAGACAAGAAAGAATATAATATAAATTCTTATAAATATATATATATGTATTCTCTATATATATGCAAGAAATGTGTAATGTAAGAGACAAGATTGTACAAGACAAGAAAGAATATAATATATATTCTTATATATATGCAATATTCTTATATGTATATATATTCTATATATATGCAAGAAATGTGTAATGTAAGAGACAAGATTGTACAAAACAAGAAAGAGGAAGAATATGAAGGTACCCGCAAAGGGTTGCTCAGAGCAGATGTCCTCGACGATGATGTCGTCAGTAGCCCCGTGGCAGGGGGAGGAGGAGGAGGTCGCCGCTCTCGAGGGCCTCCTCAGCACCACAGCTTCCTCTCCGCTTCCGCCCACCTCGCCAAATCCCAACCGCTTTTCCTCACGAGGTTCCTTAGATGACAAGCGAGGAAACAACAATAAATTACTTGAATTCAAACCTTTTATTTTACTATAAATTACTATATTCATTACTATACAATAAATTACTATATTCAAACATTTAAACCTAATTCCGAGATATTTTCTCAGTCGTTAATATAAGAACCACAGTTAAATAATCGGCGAATAACTAAGAGTTTATAAAGTATTTATTTAGCCACATAATTGACGAAGGTTCTCCCGACGCCGAACAAGACGCGCGTTCAAACACATGCATGGAGACGAGCTATAAGGCAGTACAGCTGTTGATGCGTTCCGATGATGTTGCAAGGCTTGCACTTTATTTTAATGGTATATAAGGGAACATTGCGCCTAACAACAATATACACATTAAGTTTAGACAACAAGTTTACGAGAAGGGAGTTAAAACACAAAATTATCAACAACAATGCGGTAAAATACGCGATTGAAAAGATTAAAGACATAAATTTTATCGATTTCTTAGGAACTTTTCAAGATCATTATCGTTTTGAGATTTACAGAGGGAATCATGAGAATCCAGGTCCCTTGTGACACTTGTTTGGATTAAGAAAGATGAGAACCGAGCCTACATATGTCATAGATTATCTTATATACGATGCAGTTTCCAACTAAATATTTAGTAAATGAATCAGCTCGTTTTAAGAACGAATTTACATGGAATTCTCATCATATAAGTTAATTTTTAACCATAATACCAAAAATGACCGATGTGCAGCAATAGAAGCAATTAGCAATATATAACGAAACGGGATTTATGATTATGATTCATGTTTCATACCGCGTTCTAAATAATGTGGGATTCAAACCACATCAGGATATATGTCATTGATAACGTAGAAGCTCAAAATTGAATTAATTTAATAAATCAAATAGCTCATTACACTCTTATTACTAACCATTTCTGAGATGACACTAACAGGTTATGCACGAAACAATCAACACGATTCGGTGTCAAGTACAGAAACTATCCACACGATTCCACCACCCTAACCCTACATGGACGATGAACGCTGTTCTTTGATTTACGAAATGGACGGTTGCTTGTTTTCGCTTGCCAATGTTCATTTCGCGAATGCTTTAGCACTGTAATCTCTAATCATATACCATCTGACGCATACCGTTCGAGTAGATTCAACACTAACAGACCAAACGAGCATATCACAGTAAAAAATAGACCTTTATTTTCAAGAAATAGATAAAAATGCAGAAGCACATAAATTCGATGAACTAAAGATTTTGTCCCAAACTAAACTGCAGCAGAAACACAGGAGCAATAGTTTCGGATAAAATGTTTAGTCCATCGAATTGATGTGCTTTTGCATTTTTAAGCTTTTTCTTGGAAATCTAAGGTCTATTTTTTATTGCAATATATGCTCGTTTGGTCTGTTGGAGTTCCAATACATTGGCCCTCATAAATAAACAACTTTTTACGAACTTTTGAAGGGTTTTAGGTCTACATCTATAAATGATTTGTCGCATTAGAATGACGATTCTGATCGTAAGTGAACACAACTCGCACAAGACAATTTTGAACCAAGGAATATAATCATAAATAGCTGCATGCAATGTGAAGAATTTGTTGTAAATCACCTACCACTTAACAACCGACTTAAAATTGTGAACATAATATTTTAACGAAATATCGGGAAATTCTGTCGCAAAGAAGACCACGCAATGAAACCACTGCCACTCATGACTGCGTGAGTCACACTGTAAACGTCCACTATCTCACCCATGCATGTGAAGATAACATGTAATCTTATATACTTACAGTATATCGATCACATGATTACATTGGCTCGCTACCGAATACTTATAATCCTCGTTAGAGTGTATTATTTTACAACTTTACTTTCGTACGGAGTGTGTGTACAGTTGTACATATGCAGTCTGGCAAGGTTCAAACATAATGTTTCAGCACAGACGTATGAAAATGAATATTCAGAAAGAAATTAAAACCATGATAAGAAATAATAGAATTAATGTATGACACCAGTAGCTGGTGATAACGCAGGAGATAGCGAATAATGCGCACTGGGAACTATTGAGACGAAACTTGTGCATAATTCCTAAACAAAAACTATACAAAACTACTTAGTGCATTAAATATAAAACAGAAATGGGCTGGGAAGAGAAGCTGTCTCGTAAGCGAGACCATCGCTAATAATGCACGATCACAGTCCTCGCCCAAAACATCTTAATTATTTAAGTTCGATTATTCGAAGTCATCATGATCAAGTTTTTATCAACAATTACAAGATAAATTATAGTATTTACCTAAAAATAAGGGGAAGATAAAACCACTTCTGACGAGAGACGGATTTCCGGAGCACTTTTAACACTCATAAGAGTGTGTTATACTATTCGAATAGTAATATACTTTTGCACGTATCACTGAGACGTCATTTGTTGGGTAAAATAGGGCCAGAATAATCCAAGGACAGAAGACCAATTAAAACGAGCATTGGTATCCGGAAAATGACTCACTGATTTCTGTGAGGGTAAACGGCCTAGGCGTTTTGAGGTATTTGTTTTCTACGGATTTTCCCTTAGGCATTTCCCCACTGAAATACCAATTAATTGAGACTTAAATATTAAAAAATAATTCCGACGAACTGACCATTTTATTCACTAACAATATGGGTAACAAAGAACTAAATTTTGACATTTGGCTTCGATAAATTAGACACCGTCGAAAGCAAAGGCTCTTGAATAATAATACCGAAACACTAACCTGCCAGTAGTTATTTGCACAAAATTTTATTAACAAAAATATCCTAATTAATCTCAAAATTTAACCCTAATTCCAGTTCAAGGTCTCAATGATAAATAATTATGATTTTCTTAGAAAGAACACTTGTATAAGTAAACCGAATTGAATGAATTGGGTCTTTTCTCTACTTTAACCTCACTTGCAGCCAACTACTCAAGATTTTGGCCACAACCGCTGCTGTTATAGGAGCTAGCTTTACACCATTAAATTAATTTCATAACTCGAGTTAGTTGCTACAATTTACCAGCGCTTCAGCTATTTAGATACCTCCAAAAGGCTGGAAGGTCTCAATTATTAAGAGTTTCTTAAATCAAAAAATTATTCATCACCCACAATTAAGGGGCGGAAGGTCTCAATTGTCAAGCCTGCTGAAGCTGGCTCGAGAGAAGCAGCGTTAGCATCACAAAGAGACAAAGTGACAGGAGAAAAGCTACAGAAACTAAAACACTCGAACAAGAAGTCACTTAACTCGAGTTGAAAGTATTATTTAAATAAATAAGAAAAGCACCGTCAAATGAGCATGTTACGGCTGCTTCAACCTCTGATCGAGTTGAAACTGTAAATGTTCCGTCTGAAAAGTGAACCTTCATTATTTTTAAATGTGCCGTCGTGCTACAATGCTGATACAATTGCTACGCCTAACATCAACTATTACTTCATTTTGGCAAAAATTTTTTTTAAACAACACAACAAAAATTCAACACAGAGCATTTAACGGTTAACGTGTCGAGTCTCATATGTCGAATTTATATAATTCAGATCACCAGAACAACAGTTATTGCCGTAACAACAGTTATTGCCGCGACAACAGTTATTGCCGTGACAACAGTTATTGCCGTGACAACAGTTATTGCCGTGACAACAGTTGCCGTGACAACAGTTATTGCCGTGACAACACCAGTTGCCGTGACAACAGTTATTGCCGTGACAACACCAGTTGCCGTGACAACAGTTATTGCCGTGACAACACCAGTTGCCGTGACAACAGTTATTGCCGTGACAACACCAGTTGCCGTGACGCATTAAAATAGTTCTTGTAGCTTTAAAGGATGGGATATTTCGCAAGAGATTGAACGCGTATGTTCACACGTGCAACAACCACAGTAACGTAATTTTTTCTACTGGCGTACAAATTGTACTGCGCAATGTTTTGTTCATCAAATAATCTGACAGAGATTATATTTCACTTCAGTTAATAATTTTGAATCCTTATTTAAACCACGATGCAAGGAGTTATTAATTACCGCACGTTTGTTATCGGTCCTCACTAAGCTTGGAGATTTAAAAAAAAAATCCATAAGAGACAAGCTGATGAACTCACGTACTAGTAAATTCAATCTTCATTTCAACAGGAGCCATAACATGACGGGTGTTCAACAGAAGCCATTCATGATTCATCCGTTGGTCTACACAGGGTAGGGCCAAGCTATTATTGAAGCAGTCTGAGTTGACTATGAATGCTTGACACGCGCACCCGACGTATTACACACACAAGATTACTAATACTGCTGGTTACTCACCGCTAATGAAATTGGCCGACGGTAAATCAGCTCTATTTTCTCACTGAATGTAAAGACGAACCTAAAAAAATTGCTCGGAGAACATACCCCATCAAGCTGTCATAGACTTTTCCACGCATTCGAAAATGAATTTATGAACAAAGAAAAATTACGTTTTAACTTTTGAGAGCCTTTCATTTGAGATAAAATAATCCGTGTTTGGTAATCCTTTAGATAGACGATCTTCATCCAGTATCATCGTCACTATACAGTGACTTTACAGACAGACATTTTTTTTTCAATTATTTCAGGCTGAGCGTTCGAGGCGTAATGCATGGAGAGCAATCTTCATGATTTTTTTTCCATAGACACTAATTCATTGGCCAAATAATCTGTGTAACCACATTACTGAAACACTTAGAAGTGCTGCGATGAACGATACTTTTCATGATCACTTCGATGAAAAAAAAATCCCAATTGCGTGTTCACGATTGTCTTTTACAGAAGGTAATATATAGTTTTGGGGGAATTTTCCGAATGATTTGTAAACTATATATTTTAATTCATGTTTCACTAGAAACACATCCAGATTCCTAAGCTATAATGCAATACGTTTGAGCAGAAGCTAAAAATAAAGGCATCACAGTAATTAAATAAGATGAATATAACTATATATAGTACTGCTGGCAAAAATGTGCAAGAACTTAAGAAGCGAGAAATCAAGGCTAGGGACAGAGCTCACTAAATGGGAATCTCTACACATGCTTTCTGTGAGTTGTAAGTAACTCACCTTTTGTTATATTTCCAATTATTCTAGTAAGTTATTGATTCGTAGAACGTTTGCACTACAAGCACAGAGTTTAACATGAGGTTAAACCTCAATGTCATCTATCCGGCATTTTAGCGAGTCACCACACATAAACGACCGGGAGCCGCACACACACTCACCACACGGAGGCGTGCCCGGCACTGAACAGCGGGCCACCGCATCCGCGTATATAGGCAAGACAGCCGCTACCCTCAACTCAATAGTATTATGCGTATTTATTCATCCTCTCAAGGAGGGTGCTGCCCTCGTGGAAAAAAATTCTAAATTAACAGACCGATCCTCCTGAAACTTCGTCCACACATATACACGAACACTAATACACAAA
The DNA here is from genome assembly GCF_000764305.2 of Hyalella azteca. NCBI lineage: Eukaryota > Metazoa > Arthropoda > Malacostraca > Amphipoda > Hyalellidae > Hyalella > Hyalella azteca. The sequence continues at coordinate 111,393 of NW_025939467.1, read as the reverse complement.
CATTTTGTTCGCTTAATTTTTTAAAGAAAACGTGTAATACGTAAAGACGGAAAAAGGGGGACTTATATAAATCTATCTACTTCTTACTTTACAAGTTTCAACATCGAGAGACATGACATTCTATTCGTAATTTAAATATCTAGCGACTCTAGAAACCATTTTTGCAATTTTTTTAGAGGACCCACACCCCTTCTTCCCTAGTTTCTACAATATATAACAAAAAAAAACTGATAAATCAAAAAAAAGGCTTCTACGGCAGTTAATTATTTGATCGAATGATATGTATCTCAATGTTGTAGCTTGGAAATTAAAGGAGATGATGGATTTTAAGAGAGGCGAGCTCAAAACCTGCTTCATTTCCGCAAAAAATAATATATTAATACCATTTTGCTTAAAGAAATCTTTGTGCTTACTGTTAAAAATGTAAATTTTATATCAATTTGAAACCGCCTCACGCAAAAAAAATAAATAATTAAGTCCGCACATACATATGCGGTTTGCTCAATCGTAGCCCCTTTTCTTCGGCAGCTACAAAATGAGCTAAAAAAACGTATGAATCAAATTTTTAGATTTTTTGGCTCAGACCCGCCCTTAGCACCTGCATTGAAGTAGACAAGACTAAAATCGTGCAAAATTTACAATCAGCGCGACATAAAATACGCTAGAATTAAAATGATAAAATATATATTTGCCCAGTTCTCATGATCTAAAATCCACTAATGATTGAGTGAAAGACTCACTGGCTTTGATTTGCGTAACATATAAACTCAGTAACGCGGAGATATAAATAAGAGTATATTTTTATACGAGCAGGAGTCAGAAGGCTGTTGCGTAAACAGGATGCCTATGAAACGCGGCAGCAATAAAGCGCATCGCACCCAACACGGCAGCCCGCATGCCTGACTTGCATTTGATATAGTGACGCGGGGCATATATAGTGACGCGGGGCATATATTCGGGGCATATAGTGACGCGGGGCATATATAGTGACGCGGGGCATATATAGTGACGCGGGGCATATAGTGACGCGGGGCATATATAGTGACGCGGGGCATATAGTGAAAGTTTAGTCCGACTATATGTCAGTCAGCTCATTTGGAAAAGAATAGCAATATTAAAGATCAATTGGAAATGCAATAGTGACAGTAACCTGCAAGGTAGACTATTAATAGAAGTCTGTATGGTCGGAGCAAAAAATCTGCAGCGTAGAGAAATTACCGATGATTTCATATGACAAATGCCGGGACCTTATCTACAAATCGAATACAGTTTACCCGAAGTTTACATGTGGTTACACACGTATAAATATACCGAATGAATTATTTTACATAGATCCCATTCAAAATGTTATGCTGAGAATATACGAATATATAGAACTTACCAGTAGACGACGCAGATATTTAACTTAGACCCCGAGAATCAATTACATCCTACTTAACCCTATACCGACCCGAAGTTTACATGTGGTTACACACGTATAAATATACCGAATGAATTATTTTACATAGATCCCATTCAAAATGTTATGCAGAGAATATACGGATGTTTAGAACTTACCAGTAGACGACGCAGATAATTTCCTTAGACCCCGCGAATCATTCACATCCTACTTAACCCTCTTCCGCTTGACAGCAATATTGTCATGAGCAAACTTCCCAAAAAGGATCCGTTCTAGTGAGCGCAAAATGACTTGCACTGATGGTTGCCGCCACGTACGACAACTTTAAAATGTTCTCTGTTGCGTACAAACGTCCTCAGGTTGCTACACTCAATAGTTTACGTATAATTTGCCACCACGTACGACAACTTTAAAATGTTCTCTGTTGCGTACAAACGTCCTCAGGTTGCTACACTCATTAGTTAACGTTTAATTCAAGTTAAAAATTATGTTCCCGGGGAGTGACATACGGCGGTAGAGGGTTAAACACGACGCAATCCCTAACCAGGATGCATACCCTACCTAAATAACTCTCACATTTCGAGCAGGCTGCAGATCTCACCTGGATGCGTCGCATATCTATACTAGGGTGCATACCCTACCTAAATAACTCACATTGCGAGCAGGCTGCAGATCTCACCTGGATGCGCAGGATCTGCTCTTTAATGATGCTCTGCGCGATCTCAGCGGAGGGCGGGGAGTGGTCCGGGGTGGGGGGCTCCCGGTACAGCGCGTGTGAGAAGTGATGTCTGTCCGCAGGCTACAGAGTCCAGCGAGAACAGTGAAGTACCTCATTGTGGTGAAGGGATATGGTGGTGAAGGCAGCAGTGGTGGTGAAGGGACAAGGTGGTGATGGTAGCAGTGGTGGCGCAGTGACAAGGTGGTGATGGCAGCAGAGGTGGTGCAGTGACAAGGTGGTGATGGCAGCAGAGGCGGTGCAGTGACAAGGTGGTGATGGCAGCAGTGGTGGTGCAGTGACAAGATGGTGATGGCAGCAGAGGTGGTGCAGTGACAAGGTGGTGATGGCAGCAGTGGTGGTGCAGTGACAAGGTGGTGATGGCAGCAGAGGTGGTGAAATGACAAGGTGGTGATGGCAGCAGAGGTGGTGAAGTGACAAGGTGGTGATGGCAGCAGTGGTGGTGCAGTGACAAGGTGGTGATGGCAGCAGAGGTGGTGCAGTGACAAGATGGTGATGGCAGCAGAGGTGGTGCAGTGATAAGGTGGTGATGGCAGCAGTGGTGGTGCAGTGACAAGGTTGCCCCGATACCAGGATAAGCGAGAGCAGTCACGACGGTTATAAGGGCGGCAGGATAATGGTTCATATAATGAACAGTAAAGGAAGGATTAAAGCTAAGTTTTTTACCAAGTTAGGCGTTAGTGTTGCAGGGAAGTAGATGCGTATATGAACGAGGATTAACACAAAAAGAAGAGGGAGGTAATAAATCAATAACGTTACACGGTGATGAGAAATATGTAAATTCGGATGGCACAAGCAGTGCAAAATTAAAACAACGATCATATAAAAAAGTGAGTAAATATTAGAATACACAAACATACAAGGAATACCACGCAGTTGAACAGGTAACGAAAAAGCAAGCAGGAAACAATTAATTCACAACATCTTTGGGAAATACGATGGATGGCGGAAGCAGATAGTCGATCGTATCAGAATAAATTAAGTAAGGTTTTAAATTTTCTTGTTAGGAATGCAATATTTGAAAAGCGATGTTGTGGCGAGCTCAACAGAAGTTGGGGATTGACGCAATGCAGTCGTGCAGACATGGGACGATTTTTTGGATCAGGATACAGACAGAGAGAATATATAAACAGATTAAAGTTAATAATATTGACAATAATCAGTATTCGAATTCATTCCAGATCATTAACGGTAATGCATTGCAGATCATAATGGGAACAGAGATTCGGTATTCAAAATGAAGTAATTCATTGTATATCATTCACAGCGAACGAGATACAGTAATCAAAATGAATTAATTATTGCAGATCATTAAGAACAAACGAGATTCAGTATTCGAAATGAAGCAATAGCTTGCAGAGCAGTAATAGAAAAGGCTTATGCAAAATCGAGATTCAAAATTCAGCACGATAGAGAAAATGTTATAAAAAAAACAAGACAACGACGTAGAAGTCATGAAACAAGAGAACCAAAATTGCATTCAAAACATTGGTCCAGATAAAAATATGTAGGTGAATGTTTGGAATTGAAAGCGGAAGCTAAAGCTCTCGGGATCATTGATGTGTTGAAATGTTTATTGATGTTTACTCGCGTTGCATGCATAGAAAAAGATATCGGGAATGAGACCAGAAATAATATTTTAATATTAGACCATTGTTAAGGAAGAAACGTAGATAAACATTGATATATGAAGAAGTAAGTGGAGAAAAATAGCTTAGTGACACCATGCCAAGAATGTGAAAAGTAACGTCTAATAATTTACCATTGGCCCATATGACTGATATGAGATGGGCATATGTGTAAAAGAAAATGCATTAGGCGGTGAAAGAAAACGTAATAAATTCAAAACGATTTCGTAAAAAGCAGCAAAATGTGCACAAACCGTGTTGTTAACACCGGTCATGCCGTGTAGATATCAACAATGTCATCATAACGCAAACAAAATAACACACCGAAAAAACGCCGATAACGCCGTAATATTTACACGAGTAGGCCAAGGTAGGGCACAGCATGAAAGAAAACGGGAGACACATTAGTGCTTGTGGCAGGGACTAAATTATTTATCAATAGACGACATAAACAACCGGCTTATGGCTCAACTCCAGTTAAATGTTTCTTCCAGGCTTGAAACATCACAACGCACTATCCTCGTTGAAAAGGGTAGCTGATAGGTATAACATTCAGTATTCGATAGCAAGTACGAAACGAAAGAATGTGACAAAAAGCCGCTGTGTGCGATAAAATGACAAACGAATCCTTCACAAATGCAAGAAAACTATTCAAAATTGTAGGAAAATAATCAAATTTGTTTTAAAAACAAATGTTCACTAAAACATAATATGTTCAGAATTGAAAAGAAGGTTATACGCAATTATCATTCAAGACTGCATTGCACGGTAACATAACCGTTTATGTTATCAGAAATTTGAGACTCTAATCACAGCCGTTTTTTGGAATGCCAGAGGTCGGCCAGTGCTTGGGCAGTTAATCTTTCCCAGAATGGTTCAACTTGTATGCATAGCAGCACGTGTGATGCGTTCGAAAAAGGTAGGAGTTGATATAATAATTGTAAAACTATTAAAAATTTACGTAATTTCAGTGATGCGTAAATTTTGGCTAATGTCTCTAGGTTTGATTGCGTCGTGCAAAGTTTATTCTATTTCAGAAACTAAGGGCACATTTAACATTGTCAAGGAGGCGTAACTCAACCAAGCTTCCAGGAAACTTGAGTGAAATTTCAGGGAAGGTTGCATCACATCTTATTGATACAAATTTTAGAGGTAATACAACGGAAACATTGTGCTTCAATATTCAGCTTTGAGTGCTATAAAAATATTGCAGACGATATATAATGAAACCGTGCATTCGACTGAAATTTTGTGCTAGACTATAAAAGAAATTCGTGGAGTGCCCAATGCGCCGCGACATTCGTCTTGCACGCTCAGGCAAATGAATGGGACAAACTCAAGTTCAAATAGCGTCACATTTTTTTAACCATAACAGGAGCATAGATCGAGCGAACGTAGCACTGATACGCCCTTTGATCAGGATGGCCCACACAGGGACGGAAAGTGCATAGCTACTTGAACAAATTCTCACACATTTTTTCGAGTGTACTCAGCGCTCATTCTTTTTCAGTAGCTTCATCTACCTCCACGGTTGTAGCACCAAATACCGGCAAAAATTAGCACTGTTCCCTACACTAAAATTAGGCTTGCGACAACAATGTTATCGCGGACGTAGCACTTGTACGCCCTTTGCCAGGCCGAACTGGCTCAGGATGGCCCACACTGGGACGGAAAGTGCATCGCTATTTGAACAAATTCTCACACACTTTTTCGAGTGTACTCAGCGCTCATTCTTTTTCAGTAGCATGCAAATTAATCCATCCGTTTGCCCATCATCTACCTCCACGGTTGTAGCACCAAATACCGGCAAAAATTAGCACTGTTCCCTACACTAAAATTAGGCTTGCGACAACAATGTTATCGCGGAGAGGTAGACATCACCACAAAAATCGATTTAAGTTAACATATAAAAATCGCTGGTGTGATGATGTTTAGGTTATAAGGTGACACACTAAAGAGGATACTTTGGAATGAACATACGAGACAAACAGAGAGTACAAATGGAATATTATGATTGGAAAACGTAAGTGAAACTAAAAAAAAGGGATACTCTTATAAGAGGAGAAACCTCTGAAATTGAATACCTAAGAGATACCCTAAACATGAGATACCGTTAAAAGTGAATACCAAAGGGATACTTTAGAATGCACCGTCGAAATTGAATATCCTGACCAGAAGATACCATTGAAACTGAATAACATGGGAATGCTTAAAACAGGTGGTACCGCACAAGCCCCCGTGGAATGCGTTCTTCTACCAGGATTGTTAAATCTTAGTGTTTCATCAGTTACATATTAATTATCCAATAATTATGCCGTTGAATTAATTTGTCAAATTAAATCTAATGGAGTGCCGCTACAGCGTCGCATCGCTTACAACACAACACAAAGACCTGCCGAGTTTGGTCAATATAAACATGCACATATTTCCCTATTTATTATGCTAATTAATGAAGTTCTCTCAGTACACCGAAATCAATTGGTTGAAGGTGAGAATTAAATCTTATATAATATAGGTATTCCTTTAAGATCAAGGATTCTTAATGTGGCACGTTTAAAACCTCGGGGTCCAAGCAAGGCACACAACACACAAACACAAAAGAGCTGGACACAATCACACAACACAAGGCTGGCTGAAAAAAACTATTCAGACCCACTCACGGGTCCAGCCCTCTCAAGCTGGCCAGGGGCCATACTTTCAAAACTCGCTAAGTGAACGTAAGTACTTACGCTCTACTTTCTTGTCTGTGATTGGTGGATTTTGCTTGAAAGACCGTCAATGATTGGCTGATGAACTTACGATCTTTTACTTTTTTGAAAGTATAGGCCCTGTTCACGGGTCCAGTCCTCTCAAGCTGACCCACTCACGCAGCAAAGCTAAAGGTGCTCAAAAATTTTCAAAGTACCAACACTATTACGCACAACTACATTTCTTAAGCCCAGCCCATTATTTTACGGAATTTTGCATAAAATTTCCAAGGATGAAACGTCTGGCATCTTGAGTTTGTCGTGTAAATATCAACGATGCCAGTGCACGAGCAGAAAACTTTTCCAACTTGGAGAAATGAATGAGATGGTGTACAAAAAAATATTCATGAATATTTTGCTGTTGTGTGGGTCGTCCTGACCCAGTTTGGCACGGTAAAAAGGTGTATGTGTGATAGGTCCGTTCTCTGCTCGTGCTTCGGGTGAAAAAGTGAGTCGATATTCGGACGACATGACCGATTAATCTTTCCGTGAATGGTTCAATTCTTGCAAGCAAATTAATGCAACGGATGCTTAGCACCACCTTTCATTATTGTTCAAACTAAGCTCAAAAGAAATTTTTGATTTCAGAAAACAACTATGGATACGATCAAAGGGATTTTATCCTAGCCAAAACCAATATACAGATGGATTTTAACATGCCCCAATGATATGCACTTTAGCTGAATTAAGTGTTGAAATAATTTTATATTATATAAACATTTTTACGTGAAATAGAAGCTGTATTTAAGGATACAGTTAGACTGCAGTTTTGTGACGTAGAGGCGCTTTGCTAATTTAGCAGACAGTACAAACACGGCCGAAGAAATAAAGCGTTATTTTCGCATGAAAAAGAATGTGCAATGACGCAAGCAGTTAATGATAAACAGAGATAGGAGACCGAAAGGTTATAAAGCCAGTCTGTGTATGAGAATGAGTGGCATGAATCATGGAGGAGTCATCTGTGGACAGAAAACATAACAAAATAATGAGGAGAAATATCGTACGGTGAAAAATATTGAAACATTTACATCGACCGGACGTTTATCCTCGTGACTCAGAGACGTCGTCGTACGTGTCTTGTTTCTGAACGCGACTTAGATGAACTATATTTTATACGTTCATGGTAGCAATGATTATGAATATGGTCATGTATAACTTTACTCTAGAATTGATAATAAGATCTCAGAGCAAAGCCTCGGCTCATGACACGAGCAAAGGCGCCATGAACTCGGATGTTTGATAGTCCGATTTAATTTATCGATGCTTAGTTAAATCACGGTTAAGATTTCATAAGTTTGTTCGCCTGTATCAAGGATACAGGCGAACAAACAGAAATTATAGTGAGACGGTGGGAAGTGTGTGGCAACATTAACAATGTATATAGTAAATGTTGGCCCTCTGATGTCAATACAGATAACTATGTGAAGAGCTCAAAATTAAAGTCAAGGGTTGTCACGCAAATGAAAGCAATGAATTGATAATTCGGGTGGTAACTCATTGAAACCAACATGATAAATCTTAAATAGCATTCAAAAGACATCAGAATATTCTAGAATGAAAACAATCATTCACGAAAATGAATGATTGTTTTCGCATAATATGTCCTATCAAGAGCCTAATTCGCCGCATAGTGAAAAACAATAAGAAAATTGTCAATAAGAAATACCCTCTGGTCTTCAATGAAACCTGCATTAAAGAAAATGAGTGGGTATATGTTTTTGCGGTAGGAGTGTGTATGGAACATTAATGCCCAACCGACGGCATTGGTTAACTACTGTATTGTGGTTGGCTGGGGGAACGGCACGAAATGTGACATGCGTGTCCATGATATGCTCATAAACATCTAAAATTCAAAGGCGAATTTAATAAACGTATATAATACCTTAAATAGCCTGTATAATATAAGTGATTAAGTACCGTATATTTTTCTAGTTAAAAAAAGATATTTCCATCATGGAAAGACTCAAGTTCTAGAGAATGTCAAGCGAATCAATTTCTAGAGGCGTACGATCAGAGACTGGTATAAGCGCGGATCAAATTGAACATATTTAAAACATGTCTAAACACGTTGAAGTTTGATCACATTGATTGAAGTGATCATAAGAAACATGAAGTTCTAGATCAGCGGAAAGTGAGGGCAATTGCAATTACCTTTCTCATAAAAGATCTTTCTCAAGTAACTAGTTTTTAAGCATAAATCAGACCACGATAATCATGTACGATAATAATCGGGCAAAAGTATTCAGATCGAACACCGGGCAGAAAACGATAATATAAAAAGCATGAATTTAACGCATAGGAATGGGTAAAATAGCGAAAAAAACGTAAGAACTATTCAAAGGGTGAAACTATTGAAACAACTGATTATTTCTAAACTTCGAGCGAACATTACTTATCATTTATTGACATTCAAAGTCTCAGAGGAGATTTCATTATGAGGGGTTTTTTTCCTTTTTCTTTCACTATTGAAGCAGATCCCCCTTCACCGAATAATAATTTGTGCAAAGCTTCGAACCTGAAAACAGCTTGAGGATGACAAATCTCTAACGTATTAATAAAACTTTGCTTTTTTGCGCTTTGTTGTGTCAGGATCCTCCTAGGTCAGTTTGAGCGCATATCTGCAATGTCCAACTTGTGGGAAATATCGCCGAGACACGAAATTTCATCTCTAGTTATTTAATCACGAGGCATCAAAAAAACATAGAGAAGGGGAGTCGAAAAACAAAATTTGAATATTTCTCACGATAACGTGATTCAATTTTCGTTTTAAAAATTTCAAACTTCATTTAGGCTTAATATAATTAAGTTAAATATGAATTCTAAGTTAGATGTGGATTTTAGCGTTTTTTTCTCCTATTAACATTCCTTCAGTTGGAAAATTCTCGGAAGCTAATGTAACGGGATTCTACACCATATTCATCCTGATTAATCTTACAGTATCTATCGTGGGCAACACCAGGCTAAGCAGCAATGGTATCTATATTCATTGATATGCAAGGAAATTATTGCCTTGTGTCGCGCGACTTAGCGCCACCTTTCATTTTAAAATGGCTACAAGGTTTAATATTGCTAATCAAACTAAAATGGTACGATGCGCAACAGATATTAACATAATTTGCATCTACTTATCTCCTCGCTATTATTGTTAATTGAAAAGTAATTTACTTACCGCGCTAGAGGTGGACGACGAGCCCTTGAACGCAAGGTCCGTGGGACGCGGAGACACTGAGTCACGACCGTCTTCGGCGCGTCTGTCTTGGTTGTTGTCCACCTCGGCGACATCCTCAATGATTTGGTTGTTGATGGCCTCGTCTTTGTCATCAGATTTGCTTTGCTCCGGACCAACGTTAATGCTGAAGGCTTTGGCGAACTGTCGAGCAGTTGCGGACCCAGCTACTCCAGAGCCTGAGTTCGAGGTAGCGATGGTTGAGAAGGACTTGAAAAGCTGTTGGGTGTTTTTGCTGATGGCCGAAGAGATTCGGTTGATGTTATACCCTGAGAAGCTGAAGCCAGAGGACTCTTCCTTGCGCGTGGTTGAGATATCAGCGCTTCTGTGGCCATCTTCAGGTGGCACCTCGTCGTCAACATGGTGAGAAGCTTCGTTGGGATGAGGGCCTTCGCTGGGATGAGGGGCGACGGTGAGGGTAGTTGGGACTAGTGACGGGGACGAATGGTGGTGACGTGGCTGTCGAGATTCAGAGGGGAGACCAGGAGGTAGTTTCTGGAGAGGGGTTGGAGGAGGAGCAGATGGAGGTACTGGGGAAGAACTTGGTTCAGGGCGATTTCCGTGTCGACAAGTTGAGGATGAGAGAGGCTGATTCTCGTAACTGTGAGGGGTCGTCTTAGATGTTCGCTTGCTCTTTACGGGCTTGAAAGCTATCTGCGCGTACGGCTGTAGACGTAAAGTGACGTTCATTATGAGTTTAAAATACCGTTGAAACAACGTTGATTACGAGTTAAAAATAACGTTGAAACAACGTTTATTGCGAGTTGATTATGTTAAATCAACATAGAATAATACTGATTGATAATTTGGCTAGATAGTGATATAATAACGACATTATTCTGATCACAAAGGCTTTACCACTCCTTTTTCTACTAACTACCAGGCATTTCTTTGAAAAAAACTTCTATTATAAACACTAACACCCCAGGTATAAGCAGAACAAATATACGTAATTAGGTGAAATACCAAGCACACCACGCTTATGATGTCGGTTTGTTCACTTTATCACGGGAACGCTAAAAAACTTCTATAATAAACACTAACACCCCAGATATAAGAAGAATAAATAAAATTAATAATAAGAGAAATACCAAGCACACCACGCTTATGATGTCGGCTCGCTCACCTTATCACGGGAACGCTGAAAAACTTCTAATATAAACACTAACACCCCAGATATAAGCAGAACAAATATAAGTAATAATAAGAGAAATACCAAGCACACCACATTTTCACGGAGGTGAAAATGATAAATAGCTTATATAAAGCACACCACTCTTATGATGTCGGTTAGCGCACCTTATCACGGGAACGGTCGTGGTCAGAGTCAGAGTCGGAGGTGGTGAGTCTGTTGCGGTACCGCGCGTGGGAGGATGAGTCACGGGGAGCTTCACCCCGACTCCCCCTGCTGCTTTGCTCCCCCTGGGGGGAAACATCACCACCACAACGTTTTTATTATTAGCTGTGCTGCCTACATTAATGTTCACATATAAACCTACAGTTGTTGTCATGCATGTCGAGGGAAACAAGTTATATACCAAGTTATAGTTATTATAGTTATATAAAATCGATTACAGTTTTTTAAAAGAAATCTACGCGGCCGTTTGTGAAAAACGCAAGTTTGAAAATTAACACAAAAAGTTGTAAAAAATGCGCAAACTTTTCGTTATAACTTTTTCAATTTTGAACTTTGTACCAAGTTATAGTTCTTATAGTTTTATACCAAGTTATAGTTATCATAGCTATGTACCAAGTTATAGTTATTGGTACGTTTAATACTAACAGCAAATAAAACTGTCGCCAATTGCCCCTCCATGGACATAAGGCGGAGTCTCACCTCATGTTTCTTGTGCTTCGTGCGTCGCTTCGCGGTTCCCGTGGAGGCAAAACAGATCATTTCGTACGCAGGGTTGCTCACTACTCCCCCGCCAGATATAGGGGCTGAGATAGCCCCAATAGTGTTCGGAACTACCCCAGACCTCTGATCAGTTACAACACCCGTGCTGGGGTCAGTACAGACACTAGGTTGAAGTTCAGCAGTCCCCGCGTGTGGGGAATCTAGTAAGGAGTCGTGGGAAGAGCGCCCAGGGGAAGGCGTTATTTCAGACTCTAGTTCATCCCCAGTGGACGCCGGGGGGGATGGGGGGCACATGGAACGACGAGGGGGTTTAGGGGGAGCCTTCCCCTGGAAGTACCACAAGAAAGATACATGTCGTTAGCAATAAAATTATAAGTATATTAAATGAAGAGCGCGTGTGAAAAGCATAAACCGTCAAATTGATCATAACGTCGTAAATTTAAATCAATAATCAATTAAAAAATATTTTTTTAACAAATTTTTTGCGTATTGCTAAGAAATTAGTTATATTTTAAGCGGAGGAGATAGGTAACGCTGATGGTATGGAAGCTTAGTATTTATGAATGTCTTTCAGCATGGATTCCTTTTTGAATTCTAAAGGTTAACCGCAATAGCGTTATAACTTAATTCGCGGGATATCCGTTCCTCTAAGCTAAATTCACAATGAATAATCTTTTTTTATCGTGGAGTCTATAAGGAAAATAATGATGCGCAAGATACTGACCAGAGAGGCAGCTCCCGGAGAGAGCTTGTCCCGAGACGAGCTGGGGCACGAGTGCGGTGTGGTGCTCTCTAGTCTTGCTCGTCTGAAGGATCTATAGTGACGCGGGGCATATATAGTGACGCGGGGCATATAGTGACGCGGGGCATATAGTGACGCGGGGCATATAGTGAAAGATTAGTCGGACTATATGTCAGTCAGTTCATATGGAGAAGACTAGCACTATTAAAGATCAATTGTAAATGCAATACTGAAAGTAGCCTGCAAGGAAGATTATTACATGTATAATGGTCGTCGGTAGTGATGGAGAAAGAAATCTGCAGTGTAGAGAAATTACCTATGATTTTATACGACAAATGCTGTGACCTTCTTTACAAATCGAATACAATTTACCGAATGAATTATTGTACATAGATCCCATTCACAATGTTATGCAGAGAATATACGACTATTTAGAACTTACCAGTAGACGACGCAGATATTTTCCTTAGACCCCGCGAATCAATAATATATTCTACTTAACCCTCTACCGCCTGACAGCAATATTGTCACAAGCCTACTTCCCAAAAAAGATACGTTGCTAGTGAGCGCAAAATGACTGGCAATGATGGTTGCCGCCACGTACGACAACTTTAAAATGTTTTCTGTTGCGTACAAACGTCCTCAGGTTGCTACACTCAATAGTTTACGTATAATTTAAGTTGAAAGTTATGTTCCCCGGAGAGTGACATACGGCGGTAAAGGATTAAACACGACGCAATCCCTAACCAGAATGCATACCCTGCCTAAATAACTCTTACATTGCGAACAGGATGCAGATCTCACCTGGATACCGAGGATGCACCGCATATCAATACCAGGGTAACATACCCTGCCTGAATAACTGACATTGCGAGCAGGATGCAGATCTTACCTAGATGCGTCTCATATCTATACCAGGGTGCATACCCTACCTAAATAGTTCACATTGCGAGCAGGCTGCAGATCTCACCTGGATGCGCTGCATATCTATACCAGGGTACATACCCTAGCTAGATGCGTCGCATTTCTATACCAGGGTGCATACCCTAGCTAGATGCGTCGCATATCTATACCAGGGTGCATACCCTAGCTAGATACGTCGCATATCTATACCAGGGCACATACCCTAGCTAGATGCGTTGCATATCTATACCAGGGTGCACACCCTAGCTATATGCGTCGCATATCTATACCAGGGTCCAGATATAGGGGCTGAGATAGCCCCAATAGTGTTCGGAACTACCCCAGACCTCTGATCAGTTACAACACCCGTGCTGGGGTCAGTACAGACACTAGGTTGAAGTTCAGCAGTCCCCGCGTGTGGGGAATCTAGTAAGGAATCGTGGGAAGAGCGCCCAGGGGAAGGCGTTATTTCAGACTCTAGTTCATCCCCAGTGGACGCCGGGGGGGATGGGGGGCACATGGAACGACGAGGGGGTTTAGGGGGAGCCTTCCCCTGGAAGTACCACAAGAAAGATACATGTCGTTAGCAATAAAATTATAAGTATATTAAATGAAGAGCGCGTGTGAAAAGCATAAACCGTCAAATTGATCATAACGTCGTAAATTTAAATCAATAATCAATTAAAAAATATTTTTTTAACAAATTTTTTGCGTATTGCTAAGAAATTAGTTATATTTTAAGCGGAGGAGATAGGTAACGCTGATGGTATGGAAGCTTAGTATTTATGAATGTCTTTCGGCATGGATTCCTTTTTGAATTCTAAAGGTTAACCGCAATAGCGTTATAACTTAATTCGCGGGATATCCGTTCCTCTAAGCTAAATTCACAATGAATAATCTTTTTTTATCGTGGAGTCTATAAGGAAAATAATGATACGCAAGATACTGACCAGGGAGGCAGCTCCCGGAGAGAGCTTGTCCCGAGACGAGCTGGGGCACGAGTGCGGTGTGGTGCTCTCTAGTCTTGCTCGTCTGAAGGATCGTGTGATACAACATTTATTTATCATGAGGTCGTACCGGGAAATAAGATCTTTGATACAACATTTATTTCTGATAAGGTACGGTTAGTATCGGGAAATATGATCATTTGAAACAACATTTATTTCTGATGAGGTCGTACCGTGAAGTAGGATCATTTGATACAATATTTATTTCTAATAAGGTAGCATCGGGAAGGAAGTTTATAGAATTATGATTCCTAACACAATGATACACAAAATTCATAATGAATCATAAATCTTTCCGGTTACGAAATGTTAAACTCGGGCATAACCAAGAACTCTCACCATCAAAATATGAATTTGATGACATTGATGAACTTGGCTTTAATTTTGAAAATGAACGTTTTTTCGCTGATATTAAAATTAAAATTGCAATCATTTGATATTACCAATAGAACTCACGTTTGCTTTGAGCCTCCAGACCGGCCAGTGAAAGCTTTGGGTGGTGGCGGTACATCGTAAACAGACCACTCCGAGCCCGCTTCTGAAACTCTGCCGTCACAGTCCGACAACTGGCTTTCCCTGTCACTACAAGCGCAGTTCTCTCTGTCCGACAAAAGACTACCACGACTATCACGATCCGATAGCCTGCTTTCTCGATCAGAATATCGACCTTCTCGGTCGGACAGACGGCCTTCTCTGTCGGACAACCAGCTTTCGTTGCGGTCTGACAACCAGTTGTCAACGCTGCTTCGGTCGCTGAGTCGGTCTCTGTACTTCTCGCGCCGGGTGCGGTCGCTCTCTGATTGATTGCGCTTCTTCGCGGTAGAAATTTTTGCCTGGTGCGTGAAGGTGCTGAGACCGTCCTGGTTGTTGAAGCGGATGTCAGTGTTCTCAGCCACGTCTGGGGTGGATTTCGTATAGAATTGCTCCGCGGCCGTCGAGGAGCGTGAAGCGGAACGGTCGTGACGAGGCCGTTGAAGGGTTTTCGCCGAGCACGAGCTGCGACGGTCCGAAGGCATACGGCCACCGTATTTTTCACCGTCTATACATAAATAAAGCAACAAAATACATTAATACATTGGAAAAAGTTGTTTCTTGATGATATCTTTGTTTGCATTATACTTGCAGATTGGAAAATAAATCGTGTAAATAAAAGTTTGAAACAATATATTCCTCAAAAACATGCAATTTGATCAAATTGGAAATAAATCAAAACAAGGTTTGGTAGATAGACGAAATGAAAAGACGAAGATAGAACGGAATGTGACATCATGCTTGGTAACAATCCCATATAATTAGTGTATGGTAATTAATGAAAAAAAACTGTACACTTACACGCATTGCGAGTAAGTAATGTATTACTTTTTTTTTGCTTAAACGCGTTGCGTGCAAGTAATGTATTACTATATATTACTTAAACGCGTTGCATGCAAGTAACATTTAGTAATATCATTCAATATTTGCGACATTTGTCTCGTTTTTCTAGACGCGTGCTCACAGTTCAGAGTTTATTTAACTCTTGATATTATATTACCCTTGATTACCTATACATTTATTTACATAAATGGCGAGAAACATTGTCAAGAGGTGGAGCACAAAAAATGGTCATGCTTTGTAAATAAAAATGATGATTTATTCATAGTTGAGATGCAACTTAAATGAGCAAATGAAACGGAAAACTTACCAGAGCATGAGGAGCTACGCTCCAGTTTGTTAGGGAGTTCGACTACAGAAGGGATGAGGACATTTTCATAAGGGGATCCGAATGCACTAGCTTCAGGGAAAAGGGGAGGACCAAGTTGTTGCCCAGGGGTTGAGGGAGAAGGATCCCCACCTTCAGGAGAAGCGGGTTCATCGTCGACGTAAAGATCGATGAGCTTCTCTATGACAGCAGCGGGGGCGTTAGCACCGGAATCGGTGGTGGTGATCGTGAGGAACGAGTGTCGTATGGTTGGAGAAGAGGACGACGAGCTCGGAGCGGAGAAGCTGAATAACGGGGTTGGTAAAGGTCGGCTAGGAACTGAGTAGATGTGATCCAGATTATCGTCCACTTCTTTGTTGCTTTCTTCGTCGATCACTTGTTCTCCAGCGCGGTCGGGTAATTCAGGAGATTCTATGCACGAAGTAATTTTGTTTGACATTTCGGTTTCATCCAGTGTACGCGTTCCTGTTTCAACAGGGCAAACAACTGGCGAGTCTTCGTAGAGATCGGAGTTTGCAGATTCTACAAAGGTCTTTGGTGAGTTTCGCGTTTTGATAGGCAATTTATCTTTGGCGGTGAGGCAAGGTGATGACCTGAACAGTACCATGGAGGTGATGTTCTCATCCCCATCACTTTCGTTGTTGTCCTCGTCGATATTCTCGAGGATCAGCGGAGTGGTGTTGGTTTCGCTCATCTCGCCCACAATGTTGGCATAATACGAAAGATCTGATACTTCGCTTAACCCACAGATGTCGCTTGATTTATCGTACTTCTTGGTATCTCCAGCATCCAAGTTGTTGCCAGACAAGTCTAAGTTGTTACTGAAGTTTTCGGGTTTCGAGTTGACTTCGGTTTTTGGCCAAATCACGAAAAAGTCTTCGACGGTCTTCGCTGCCTTGGATTCGGACAACCCGTCTTTGGCAGCGGAAGAGTCAAGTAGATTAGACTTACTCGTGTCTTCGGTACCAACTGGTTTCTCGAGACCCAGAGGCGAGAGCGACTCCTGGCAAGAAGGTTCACACCCATTACAAGACAAAGACGAGGCGTTGGAAGTCTTAGACTCCAAGGAATCAGTAGCGCCATGATGCACGACGGAGGTAACGAGAGGTGAGTTTTTGGACGAAAAAGAAGATTGAGCTGAGGAATACGAAGAAGAACCGCCGTGGAAAAAGCTAGGGGACAAAATAGTTGAAAAGTCGGCAATTAGGCTGCAAGCTGTCATTTCTTCGCTCGGGGAGTCCGTGTTCAGAATCTTACGGAGAGGCTCATCCGAGGGCAGGTCTTCCCCAAAGAGGTCCAGAAGAGGGGAGTCGTCAAGGTTACCCTCTGTGCGTTCCTTAAGTTTCACTGCTAGCCGACCAATATCATTGGGGGAGGGAGGGAAAGGGGAGTAAAATAAAATTCATGCATGGGGCAAATAAAATACGAACATGGAAAAATATTCCAAATAAGCTAAAATCAAGCAATAAGTTTTAACCAAAATTAAAAAAAACTAAAAAATTTACACAATTGAAAGGAAATAACATGTCACTAGCAAGCGCAAAAAAATACGGATATCTTTGCACTAAACGTAACGCCTCAAAAGAAAACCAACTGAACATCCACGTCAACAGCAAGCGCTTCGACGTGACTGCAGCGTTGTTTAGTGAGGACAAATTCCGCATAAAAGAATCGCTATATTGAATTGCCGTTATGATTTATGGTACTCTACCAGGTGACATGATGGCTGCATTGTCTTGGTAGGACATTGAAATGTTTTAGTGACGGTTGTGTTTGCATTGCGAAGTGACAGCATCACACACACACTTTGTTCTACTCATACCTAGAACTCAGCGACTTACCTACGATTCGACTTACATTCTTATTGATACGCCAGCTACTGAAGGCACAAGTACCACCCACTCAGTGCTATTCCTACGAAAGGCCCCCGTATCACCCACTTAGTGCTATTCCTACTAGAGGCCCCCGCGTAGTGCTAGTCCTACGAATGACCCCCGCATCACCCACTCAGTGCTATTCCTACGTAAGGCCCCCACTCAGTGCTATTCCTACGGAAGCCCCCCGTATCACCCACATTTGATGAGGCCGAGTATCTGTCGGGTGACGGGTGTGCTGATGGTGCCGATGGTGTCCAGGACGGTGAGCCCGAGGTCGTTGCGCACCTCAGCGTCTCCTCCAGCCTCCAGCAGCGCACGCACCACCTCCACCTATACGCACAACCAGCGCACCTTCAGCACAAGCGCACCACATGGCGCACCTTCAGCACAAGCGCACCACCTCCACCTATACGCACAACCAGCGCACATTCAGCACAAGCGCTCCACGTGGCGCACCTTCAGCACAAGCGCACCACCTGGCGCACCTTCAGCACAAGCGCACCACCTCCACCTATACGCAACCAGCGCACCTTCAGCACAAGCACACCACGTCTGTC
>NW_025939467.1:53455-92803 GCF_000764305.2 Hyalella azteca | reverse complement strand
ATAATGTACAGTCCATATTACAATCCTTATTCGCCAAGTCATTTGTAGCGAGACCCATAACAAAGGTGCGAAAGAAATCAAAACTTTCCAGGATTTTGTGTTAATTGTACACGTTTAGGAGGCTTTAGAGGCTCCTATGAATGATGGCTCGGCCCTAGAGGCCCATAAAATGTTGGCTCATCTAGAAACGTTGGCAAGGCACCTAGAAACGTTGACTAGAGCCCCTCTAGGAACGTTGGCAAGGCACCTAGAAACAACGTTGGTAAGGCACCTAGAAACGTTGACTAGGACCTCTCTAGAAACGTTGACTAGAACCCCTCTAGAAACGTTGGCAAGGCACCTAGAAACGTTGACTAGTCCCCTAGAAACGTTGACTAGGGCCTCTCTAGAAACGTTGACTGGGTCCCCCCTACAAACGTTGACCAGTCACCCAGCAGGCCTTCATCAGCCACTAACCTTGCCCCCCAGGGCGGCCTCGTGCAGAGGGCTGCCGAGGCTCGTCCTCACGTTGACGTGGTGGCCGTGCGTCAGCAACAGCCGCACGATGTTGCTGCCGTAGACAACGTTAAAGCCTTTTAATATATAATTATATTCAACAACTTTACCTTTACTTTGATACTGAGTTAATTACTTGTATGTTATAAGAGTTACAGATGGTATTGGTACGCGTGTATGCAAGAACTGCTAAATCTATGATCACCCGCCATTACAGTCACAATCACCACAGGTCCCCACACCCTCGCGCCCCCACGGTCACCACAGGTCCCCACACCCTCGCGCCCCCACGGTCACCACAGGTCTCCTCACCCCCACGGTCACCACAGGTCCCCTCATCCCCGCGCCCCCACGGTCACCACAGCTACGGTCCACTCACATATGACCGTTCCTAGAGGCGCGATGCAGAGGAGTGTGCGGGAACACGGCAGCCGTAGCAGCATTGGGCGTGTACGGCCGTAGCAGGTCAGGGTGTCGTCTGATCAGCTGCTCGGCCGTCTCAAGGCGGCCGTACTGAGCGGCCAAATCCAGCGGAGTCTCTGCCTGATGGTACGGCCCATGCACGCGGTCGTTATTACGGTTAAAGTAATCACGATCATACTACGGCCAAGCTAGTAACTCATTTAATCACTTATTATATGCGTAAGCGTAATGTGTATTTTAATTATTACTGAAAAATATACATTTAATAAAGGTAATTAGTATTCCCACATTGTTGTCAGCCGAGAAGACGTGAGATGCGACCGGACAATGAGGGAGTTCAGCCCAGTTTTTAAAGGGCCAGTGTGACCAAAAATTCCCTTTAGTGATTAAAAATTCTATTTTTATGCTTCAAATTCCCTCTTGCTGTATTTGCGTTTAGCAATGTCGTAAAAATATGAGAGCATCGTATTTAATTTACCGTAAACGGTAAATCATATCAGTAAATCAATCAGTCGATCACCTACTTCAGTTCGAGGAAGTCGACCACATGCATTTCTGATTATCAGGTAGAATTGCAAACAATTGAGCATCGAGTTTTTTATGATTGAATTAGCACTGCCGTGTTAGATAAGATAACAGAACTCCACGCTATTAATGATATAGTCAATGAACGAACATAACGCGAAATGATAAACAGATAAGACCATGAAGCCTATAGGCACCATATTTTTATTAGCTTAGTTCAAACAGATATTCAAATGCAATTATTTATTGCACAGTTTTATGTCTATACAAGAGTCACTGCAAGACGCTCAGTAATGCAGCGTTCCTAGAGAGCGGGATTACCCATGTTATAATCTATATATATTATCTAGAATTTTATTATGATAAGAAGGAAGACGAGGTGTAAGAAACATTTAATAAACAATTACGAGGTAAAATAAATGATAAAATAAATGATTTAATGAATGCGGAAGTGTAAGGTCGGCAAACACATGACAAAATCAAGTGACAGCATTGAACAACATATATAAAGACCAATAAAATTTGCCGGACTATTTTATGGATCAAGATTAGCAATAGAGAACAAATCGCATGAAAGAACAATATATAACGTTGAAAATGGAAATATGGCACGACACAGGCAATAAAAAACAAGTGAATTGATAAAACAGCACATGATAAACATGAATGGCACGATAGAGAAGCTACATACGGAAAGAAAAAGTGATAAGATAGAATAAGTTATGAGGCTAGACCATGTAATACAATGCAACACCTTGCAACACAATGCAACATCACACAACACCACGCAGTACTGCCAAACACAATGCCCCTTAACACACCGCAACACCCCTTGACACCCCGCAACACAATGCAACACCCAGCAACACCCCTTAACACCCCCGCAACACAACGCAACACCCCACAACATTCCGTAACACCCCTTAACACCCCGCAACACCCCACAACATTTCGTGTGAGAGTACAAGTGATGCTACGAATACAGCTTTCGTGTGAGAGTACAAGAGATGCTACGAATACAGCGTTCGTGTGAGAGTACAAGAGATGGTACGAATACAGCGTTCGGAGAGTACATGAGATGCTACGAATACAGCGTTCGGAGAGTACATGAGATGCTACGAATACAGCGTTCGGAGAGTACATGAGATGCTACGAATACAGTGGTGCCGGCAGTCGCTTAGACAACGCTTAAAAGTGAATAATCACCTAAAGAACTCACGAAAAATTATTCCCTAGCTCTCTTCTCAGCGAGTTAACACATACATTCGTATTCATAGTCACCAGCAAGGAATTATCAGGAACGCTTGAATTGCACTTGATAAAATTCAATACGAGGAACTTTGCACACATCAGAACAAGGCAAACCTATAAATATACCTATACGTATGACTGCAATCAACTAGACATAACTGTTGCTTCCTAAGCCTAATCGCTGGTTACTTGTTACAACTGCTAATTACTAATTACAACTGCTAGTTACTTGTTACAACTGCTAGTTACTAATTACAACTGCTAGTTACTAGATACAACTGCTATTTGAGCAGCTGAACGAGCAGGTTCTGGAATCCATTTCACGCTCCGTGGCCGCCGTCCTCAGGACCTTTGATGGTCGATGCTTCATACTGACCGCCGCTGATGGCCGCGCCCTCAAACACGGACTTCTGACCATCGCCCCCACAGGGCTTTGAGGTGTAACTGGGGGGGTGTAACTGCGGGCGGGTGTAACTGGGGGGGTGTGACCAGGGCCATGGGTGTGACTAGGGCCGTGGGTGTAACAGGGGCCGTGGGTGTAACTGGGGCAGTGGGTGTGACTGGGGCCCAAGGTGTAACTGGGGCCATGGGTGTAACTGGGGCCGTGGGTGTAACTGGGGCCGTGGGTGTAACTGGGGCCGTGGGTGTAACTGGGGCCGTGGGTGTAACTGGGGCCGTGAGTGTAACTGGGGCCATGGGTGTAACTGGGCCGTGGGTGTAACTGGAGCCATGGGTGTGACTGGGGCCGTGGGTGTAACTGGGGCCATGACACGGTCTGACTGAGGCCATGGGTGTAACTGGGGCCATGGGTGTAACTGAGGCTGTGGGAGTAACTGAGGCTGTGGGTGTGACTGGGGCCATGATTATCACTGGTTTTCACCTGGTGGTTGATGTTGGCAGGGATGTGTACGCTGAGGGTGAGTAAGGCCTTGACGACGCTGGTGTGGCCCGCCCATGCCGCGAGGTGCAGGGGTGTGGACCCCTTGTGGTCCTGGACGTTGGGGGAGGCTTCATGCCGCAGCAAGGAACACACAATCCCACTGAGAATGGAATTTATTTCCATATTAATGCACCATCGTGATCAATGAGCCTGATTAGCTTAACACTGAATAGGTAGTGAATACACAATGAAGAATTACACTTTCAAGTGAAAATCAATGTAACGAGTATTATTACCTATTCAAGTTACCAGTCACTTAGATTGGATTCACAAACCAAAATTTCCACTCAGCTTTGAATATATTCATGATTTGATGAAGATATTGATACACATGTATGTTCCCAAATGAAAATAAAAATCATCATACAGCAATTGGTTTTTTGTTGAGCTATGGAAAAATGGCATGCTGGATCAATGACTCACTAGTGGCCATTGAGGGCAGCGTGATGCAGGCTCGTGTAGCCGTTAGTGTCTGAGCAGTTAACTCCAACACCGCGGCGTAAACTGTTGTTATGATCAATTAGAACAATCAATATAATAATAGTTATTATTAGGTAATAGTACCTTAGGCTTTTATAACTACAGTTGATATTTAATGGTATCCATTCATGAGTGGTAATGTACGGTATATGTGCAGGTTATAATGGGTTGCAAAACCTCAAACTAGGCTTACCATTTATAACTCAGCAAACATTTTTGGATCAAGTACCTATAGGTATTAAATTAATTTATATAAATCCTAAGAATATCTTTAATGCCCGCTGTGACTGGGGCAGTGGGTACAACTGGAACCGTGGGTATACCTGGGGCCATGGGACTAACAAGGGACAGAGGGTATGACTGAGCTCTGAGCCATGGGTGTAACTGGTGCCCACGGCCCTATCACACCCTACCATAGTGGCAAGGCAGGGAGATCTTTAGCCTCTCCTTCAAGGTAAATTTTAAGTTTTATGACTATTATGAGTAGACCAGCAGAGTATCATGGATACCAGCATCATCCTACATAAGGTATTGGTTTAAGTCTTGAGTAAATAAGAAAATTAAAAATTATCTGATTCTATGAATTCACACTGGTTTGCCACTATGCACCCTACAGCCTCAGGTATACTTCTTAGTTCTTACTCATGAAACATTGTTCTCCATATACATCAATCATCTTTGGGCATGTTTTTTTTAATTGACATCTTGCCCTGAAGTTTGATTTGAAACTGCCTCTTCCATAATTTTACCATGTGATTGTCAATGAATTAGCTTTTTCAAAGCAATGAGTTGGAATCCTTGACAGCTTGACCCATGCTGTGCTTTACTTTTCATGGTACGTTATAGGACCTGCAGTTTCATATAGGCCTAGACGTCTACAGTTGTATAAAAATAATCTTTTGGTAAGTCAAGAAACTAGCATTAAGATATTTTCATGATTTTAATTTTTGACAATGCATCAGCACTAAAATTGATGTCTTTAGATGAAGAAAAAAATTAGAGGAAGATTTAAATATAAAAATATATGAGCAGACAGAACAGTGGATGGATTCAATATCCTAAACCCAACTAAGCAGAGTTTGGCAATTGTGTCACCAAGATCAGATTTTTAGGCCCAAAATTGATAAGTATTATTGACAATTTGTCACCAGAAATAGGTACTAGGCCTAACCCTTCAGGTTTTTCAGAATTTGATGCTGAAAATACAAGTAAAGTAAAGTTATTTGAAGAGAAATGTGATGCAAGATCTTTTGAAGACATACTATACAAAGATTTTAATGCTAATGTTTTGCCAAAAATCTCCATACATTTGCTCACTTTGGTATCTACACCAAAGATTGGAAATTTCTTACTTACTAAACACTAAAATCTTGTGGCAAATGATCTGAATGATAATTTTACATTGGTTGCATCTTGAGACTTGAAGAGACAGCATTGTGGCCAACATTTCCATTAGGCCTATGTTGTAAATTTTAGTAGCTATATGGCATTAATGATAATTTAACAAAGACAGAATTAAGTTATAGATTTATTACATATCATACCACCAAGCGCCCTAGTGCCCCTACCAGTATATGAGTATAACTGTATAACATCCCATAATTCGGCAATTGGCAATTTTCATTCTAAAATAAGAACAAATTTTATGGTTCTTAAAGCTGAAGCTATATATTCATTGAGATTGGAAGCAACATCTGTTTGAACTTTGAATAAATAATAACTAAACCTAAAAATAATCCTTTTTACAGAAACATATATATGAGTAAGAAAAACAGCTGATCAACTTAAATTAAAATTCTCATGGCACTCTCTGATCGAGATTCGAGTTGTCCGTCACATCACTCACCTGGCCAATGGTCCAGTTTTCCTAGCTTTAGAACTCAATATTTTGTCCACAATAGGCAAATTGCCTAATCGGGCGGCCTCTAGAAGCTCAGCGTCCTTCCCCATCTCTTTGCTTATCTAATTTACGCCATGAACAACATAATTTCTACCCTTGTTTACATTCAACAAAATCACGCATTGATTACACCACCCACTGACTGACACTGATCCCAGTGCCATCTGGCGAACAAACAAAATTCAAGAAAATGGGGAAAGAAATCTGATTTCATAACGCGGGAGTTCATTATTTAATTTATAATATTATCTTTGATATTTATAATCAATGATAATGATATTTATAGCATGAAAAATGATAAAAATGACTCGTGTAAAACGAAAAAAAAAATGACTCAAGACTTTAGTATAACTGAAAAGAAATGTAATAAAAAATTTCAAAATTCTACAGTCTACGAGCCAAAAAGTTCCCATAATAGTATTACAGTTAGCGTAAAAAAGCATATATTCTTTCTATTTCCTAAATTACGAATGTAGTATTTAGAATGTCGATTGGATGAATGTATCTTAGTGTGAAGCCAAAGCCGTAGCGAAACGAACAAACAGTTGTAAACAACAGTCAGGCCTGATATGTATTCTGTAGTGTAACGTGATGCAAATTGCAAACCTGATTTGTAACTTTACAAAATTTCGGATACATACTCGACATATCTGCTAAAATGTATTTAAGAATCGAAAGATTAGGCCTCTTATTTGCTATCCTGGTTTTGTATTCTATACCAAAGTGCATAAAATGCAATTTATCTCCTATTTTAATGTCAAATGGTAAGTGTAATCCAAGAATTACTGGCCCTAAATACTGGAGTGAGTAGTACTACCTAGTAGGTAAAGTTCCGTCCTGGACTAAGTCAAATATGCAAAAGTTATTCGATTTAGGCAATAAATTTGTAATACAATTAGGTGCTAAAATTTTACAATTTGCACACAATAATAATTGTGTCAATTTTACTACATCATGTCAATTTTACTACATCATGCATTCATGCAAAATTAAGTCTTGAAAATGTATTGATAACAATTGTTATTTGTTCCCCTGATCTGAATTTTCTTTTTTTGTTGAACTGTCAATATAATTGATTCTCATGAACTGTCTCAGAAAGACAATGATATTTTTAAAAAGAATTCTTTTTCAAAATATGTTTTGGTTGATAAAATATAGTAATATTATTAAATTTAATGTAGTTCCTAACTTCCTCTTCATCATCTCATGCCTCAATGCAAGATAGGTAACAATATTAATAATTAATATACTACCTATACTAGTATTATTAGTATGTAGTAGTAAGTAGTCTGTAGTTGATGTTAAACCTATAAAAAACACAAATATAATGTCAAAAGACTTGAAACTCAGAAACTGGTCCTTCTCTCTATAACTCAGCTAATCCTGATAATAGCTGTTTCAGCGTTTATTAGGCCGTAGGCTTGCTGCCAATTCTTAACAACATTGCAGAACAATCAGTATTTTGTGGTCTCAAACTCACAACTCACTGCTACAATTCTGCTGTGCTTAACCACCTGGCCTCCTTGCCAATTCTGACCAGAAACTGGCTCACAGAGCTGGGATTGAACAATTCAAACCCATGCCTCCCTGCGCCAGTCTTGGTACTATGAACTTTAACGGTTAACCACTGGGTGATAGGCTGAAAATTATAAAATTAGATTGATCAATTGACCAAGCTAAGCTAGATCAATATGGAATATATGAACCTCTGCTCCTAGAAAGATGATATAATTTTAATTTTAAATGAAACCTTCTGAAGGCAAGCTAAGCTAATCTGAAATATTAAGCAGAATTTTCCATTTAATTTTCCATTTTTATGTAATTTCCAAAAGTAAAAAGTAAAAATTAGGTCATTTTTCTTATTTAATGTAAAAGAAATGAGGCATTGAAGGCACAGAGTTGACCAAAATATTGCATGAAATGGCCTGCAAGCATGAGTGGGTGTTTTCATCTCGTGTAAGAGTAGTTGTAAGGGAGTACTTATATCATTAGTCTGCTTATATCGCAAGTTCACAAGGAATTTAAAAGCAAAGAAAACGCCAAGAAAATTCACTATATTGAGATTGAAAACATTTCAGAGTCCAGCTCCATCATCAGTTTGACTAATATGTAGTAAGTCGAACTGATGTTGTAGGGGCTTGTGCACAATTTGCTAGAATTGAAGGCTAATTATTTCTGGCAAAGCATATTCTGGAAAATACCAATTCTAATAAGATGAAAAATTGTTTACTAGTAAATTTTAATGATTACTTTTTAATTTGTTTGTAGTTTATCAATAATACTATTATTTTTCCATAAATGTTTTTTTCATTATCAATTATAAAATGCTGCAAAAAAAAATATTTTTTTTTGTAATTCACATAAAAATTGTTGGATGAATAAAAAAATGGATTTATCATTGCTGCTTGACTTTAATTTGGGATTTGGTCTTGATGGCTTACCTGGGCATGTCAAGTGTCTCTCCAAGTTTCTATGTGTCATTTATCTTAAAATTTTGGCTGAATTTTTGCCGAAAATCAAATTTTTCAGAAGAATTTTATTTTTTGAAGATAATTGGATTGAAACTACCTAGTACTACCTATAGCTAGGTACAAGCACTAACTAAGATTCATGGAAACTATGTAGATTGTAATTTTTTTCAGACTGATAAGCTTTGAATGACTTCTCAGCTCACCAAAACATTCTCCAATTATTGTATATCTGTGTTTCTTTACAGACTCAATCATCTACCCTATGGACTGTAATTACAAAATAGTGAGTCTTGACTCTAACACATCCACTAAAGTAAGGATTGAAGGGGTGAATTTCAGCAACACCTCATTCCTGATAGTGCAAGCACATTCTCAAAGCCGCTACATCCTTCTCTCTAGCCAGCCGTGAGTGTTATGGTTCCAAGTAAATATTTTTGTTAGCTATTTAATGTGACATGAACCCACAAACAACAAATGTCTTTGTATTGTAAATAAGTTTGTATGATACCTTTAAATAGGTATGCTTTCTTTTAGAGTATTGTCTGTCAAATTTGATCTTTCTTGATTAGCCTTGCATTGTAATTCGCAATCCATGACTGCCCATAGTATCATGTCTTGCACAATGGGCTTATGATGTGTGGTTATAGTTTAAATATTAAGTTTGCTACTGAGTCTTCTGATCATAAATGATTGATTTTCCTATTGCGATTTGAACATTTTCAAGTGATTTTTATTGCTTTAGGTTAAATCTAAACTCAATGCCGTCATTGATTATTAGATCATGAATTCACATTTGAATATTGTAGTGATTGAATGAGAAGTTTGTGTGAAATTTGAACATTATTGGCCGATTTTATGATAGGTCTAGGTTCAAGTTGAATGCTGCACATTGATTGGAAGATAGGGTTGGGTTGAAGTGAAAGAGTGTGCATTGATTGTGTGATGACTTTGGGTATTGCTATTTGCTAGTAGGAAACATACATGATGTGTTGGGTAAAATTGTTACACTGTCAGTATAAATTTAATACTGTGGCTATGAAGTTGCAATAACACAGTAATCTAGCCTGTATTATGAATATTTTGTTAATTGAAGGCTCTGTGTCAATACCCCGGTGACTGCAATAACTCGGTATAATCGAGACTGCAATACCTCGGTAATCGGTACCGCAATACCTCGGTAATCGAGACTACAATACCTCGGTAATCGAGACTAAAATACGGTACCTCGGTAATTGGGACTGCAATATCTCGGTAATCGAGACTGCAATACCTC
Organism: Hyalella azteca; assembly: GCF_000764305.2. Taxonomy (NCBI): domain Eukaryota; kingdom Metazoa; phylum Arthropoda; class Malacostraca; order Amphipoda; family Hyalellidae; genus Hyalella; species Hyalella azteca. The sequence goes on along the minus strand of NW_025939467.1, from coordinate 83,045 downwards.
GGTAATCGAGACTGTCATACCGGTACCTCGGTAATCGAGACTGCAATACCTCGGTAATCGAGACTGCAATACCTCGGTAATTCCTCGGTAATCGAGAGTGCAATACCTCGGTAATCGAGACTGCAATATCTCGGTAATTGAGACTGCAATACCTCGGTAATCGAGACTGCAATACCTCGGTAATCGAGACTGCAATACCTCGGTAACCGAGACTGCAATATCTCGGTAATCGAGACTGCAATACCTCGGTAATCGAGACTGCAATATCTCGGTAATCGAGACTGCAATACCTCGGTAATTGGTACCGCTATACCATGGTAATCGGTACCACAATATCTCATTAATCTCGAAAACCTGATTATTTTATTTACATAAATTCGGTACTCAAAAATATACTACCGGTACACCTAGAATTTTTTCAGAGTTTGAGAAATCATTACTCAATATAATATTTCGTAACAAGCACAAACTTCTCTAATGCAATATATGTAGTAAATCCTTAACAAAGTCTCTCGCGAAAATTTTACAATAGTACCCTATCCTTCATTTTGTGCTGACATGTTTTTGTCGAGTGTCGTCAATCGCATGCACGTTTTTTAAGATGCTGTGTGTGATAAAACTGCCTATACCTTCTTTCGTGTTCCTACATAACTTTTATTGTTGTCTGTTTTCACCCTCGGTTCATTATATGTATTCTCTTTCGTAAAATATACTGCATTCACGGCTATATTCCTTCCTTTCTTTGCATAGTGAGCTCGTATAACTTTTATTGGTGTCTATTTTCACTCACGCTTCATTCTATGTATTCTATTCCGTGTAATTTACTCCACCCACGGTTATATTCTATGATATCTTTGCATAGGGAGCTCGTATAACTTTTATGGTTGTCTGTTTTTTACTCACGGTTCATTCTATATATTCTATTCCGTGTAATTTACTTCGCTCACGGCTATATTCCATCCTTTCTTTGCATATAGTGAGCTGGTGGCAGGTAACTATACCAACGCCACAAACGCTGGTCTGTTTGTGCCTCTGAACGCCTCCCGGCCGCTGCCACCACTTGTGTACATCACCAACGCTCACCACGCTGTGCTGCAGGTGCTGCTATTAGTGCGCCCCTACACCAACCGCGGTCAGTGGTTATATTTACTGAAAAATTAACCTAATTAATGCCAAATGTTTTCCAGATTAAAAATACTCATCTTACATGTTAATAAACCTAATTAATTTCAAATGCTTCTATAGATTGATAATATGCATCTTACATGTTAAAAATTTGTGTGTATAATCTATAGATATTAAATTAAGGGTGTATTAAAGAGATTCAAGACGGTAATGGAATAAATACGGCATCAAAGTGAAAATATTCATCTTACATGTTAAAAACTTGTGTGTTATGATCTATAGATATTAAATTATGTTAAAGAGATTCTAGACGTTAATGGGAATGAATAAGACATCAAAGTGAGAGAACTGTGTGCAGAATGACAATAAATTTATATTGCTCCATAGATATTGCATTTGTGAGTAATTTAGAGTTTCATTAGCATATACGTTCACTACATCGAGATATTGTATTACTGAACAGAAATCTGACTGGGGTTCGTGACATTCAGAACGTCAGTCAATTTGTTCTTCATCAACCTTATTAAATTTAATTATATTTCGTTTCTTAATTTAAAATAATGATGAACGAAACAGCATATTATGTTTCGAACGAAATTATGTTTCGTTTCAGCATGAAACGAAACATAATTTCGTTTCATAATTTTAATTCTGTTTCGTTTCATCATAAATTTAATTATGTTTCGTTTTATAAATCTGCAACAGATCCTATCCCTGGAGGGGCTGCCGCTTCCCCAATGCCTGAGCCATACTTGCAGCTATTCCCCAGCATCCTCACTACATTAGTTACGGTTCCTCCCGCTTCCCCATCTCTACGCGCCTTTAGTGGGGAAGATAACGCGTCGTGGGACAACTCCCCGCGTATTAAAATCCACACGAAGACCGCAGTTAAAACCAGTGTGGAAAAATCGGACAGTCTGATTAGTGATACTGCGGAACACAAGAGCTTTAATGCGACACAAGACTCGTCTCTCATCTCTCATTTGTTTAGCTTTGTGACCAAAAAAATTAAGTCTGGTTTTCGAAATAGCAACGATAGTCATGACTCCATCGAGTCTCTAACCCGGAGTTCTCAAGTAAATTTTTCCGGGAAGCATATTTTCAGCAGCGACTCTAGAAACGAGAAATCTGCAGAACGTAAATTGAGAAACGACGTAACTACGGAGGCCATATCACCTTCTAGTACGGCAGCAGTGACGACGAACAGCATCTTGGACGATGGTGAGAGTGGTCAGACGAAGTTGTTGTACGAGGTGTACTTGTCGTACATGTACGAAGGTGACATGCAGGAGGAGCATTACTGGCGTACTGTCGTGGAGACGAGTTCACCGCAACTGCTGCGAGCGCGTGCCCTCAAGGTGAAACTGTTTTCTGAAATAAAAAACTTTTCAAACTATTTTCTGATCTAACTAGTCATACCTTTGATAAAATGTCAGTTTTCAGTCGATATTTCGGAATAATTTTGATCTTCAGAATATTAATTATCTGACTTCCCTTTGTTACGTTTTTTTCAAGTTTTATTTGCTATTAATGTTTTTCTCATTAACTTTATACAGGGAAAAAATTTTTAGTCCCTCGTTGCTTCATTCTCTTCCATGGCTGTAGACTGACGTCTAAAATGTCTCCAGTGAGCTTTTCTTAACTTTATTAAATAACTTTTAAATGATTATTTTATACACGCAAAAGAAAATTATTATAAACACTCTGCAAATTATAGTATAAAATAAACCCTAGAAACATTTGTCTTTCCACAAAGGTGGCTTCGTTTCTGTCGGATTCAAACGACACGTCGTCGCCTCCGTCATACTTGTTCGTTTCGTACTCTGGTGTAGGCGCCGTCATAAGCGTGCTCGTGACGAACGTGCGTGTTGCCAACACGTCTGCGCACGACGTGTTGCGCCTCACGAACGGGTCCCTGTACTCCTCGTCCGTATCATACGGATGTGACTTCATTCCTGACGAACAACATCGCTGCACGAAACTGGGTGGGTGAGGGGTGTTACGGAGTGTGTATATATTGTGGTGTATGGATGTGTGTTAGTGTGTGGGTTAGTTCATACTGCTTAAGTAAGTGGTGTGTGGACGTGTGGTAGTGTGTGGGTAAGTGCATGTTGTTCAAGTACGTGATAGACTGTAGATGTGTGGGTGAGTGATGGTATGTTGGTGTGTGTGGTAAGTCATAGTATGTTGATATGTAGATCCGTGCAGGTGTGTAGTGGTTCGTTTGTATAAAGGTACATATATGATAACGTGCTCTGATCTGTGTATATTCCACGCATATCGGTGGATTGATGAATATTTCTGTAATTTAATTGCCCACAATAGCAAATTAGTTGAAAATTTGAAAGCAACAAAAAAAAAAATTCTGAGAATCTCCCGTGATTTCACTCAACAACTATCGGAGAACTTTATCATCAGTTTACAATTAGAATACAAGTATAATCGATCAAACAATGTAAAACATTTATTTACATTTAAAACATTAAACCTTATTGGGTACCCTATTATTTTTGTTGATTCTTGACACGATTAAGGAAAGTTGAATTCTAAATTCCCGAAACTCACTGTACTCAATATCCTGAACTATACCGCGTCTAAATCAATTTACTAGTACATAGTGAGCTACGTTGCGGCGGTTATTCAGTCTTAGAGGCTTATACTCGAAATTATTTCGTCTTGAGTTTTATTTCTCCGCTGTTCATTCTGATAGTATGAATAAACTAGATCAAAATTACCGTCGATTTAATACTATGAGTAAACTAGACTAAAATTACGGGCTATTTAATAGTATGAGTAAACCAGACCAAAACTACGGGCTATTTAATATAGTATGAGTAAACCAGACCAAAACTACGGGCTATTTAATATAGTATGAGTAATTTTAATCTTTCTTTGAAAAAAATGTTACGAATGACGACTAGTAACACAAAACGGAGAGAGAAGTAGGGAAAATTTTGAATTGTTCTTTTACTTTATTATATTCTATTTACTTAACTTCCAACAATTAAATTCCACACGGCTAAGGAAAATTGAATTCTAAATTTTCGAAACTCACTGTACACAATATCCTGAACTATGCTGCGTCTAAATCAATTTACTAGTACATAGTGAGGTACGTAGCGGCGGTTATATAGTCTTATTGGCTTATACTCGGAAGTATTTTGTCTTAAGTTTTATTTCTCCGCTGTTCATACCGATAGTATGAGTAAACTAGACCAAAAGCACGGGCAGTTTGATAGCATGAATAAACTAGGCCAAAACTACGGGCTATTTAATGTAGTATGAGTAAACTAGGCCAAAACTACGGGCTATTTAATGTAGTATGAGTAAACTAGGCCAAAATCACGGGCTATTTAATAGTATGAGTAAACTAGGCCAAAATTACGTGCTATTTAATAGTATGAGTAAACCAGACAAAAACTACGGGCTATTTAATATAGTATGAGTAAACTAGGCCAAAAGTACGGGCTATTTAATATATAGTATGAGTAAACCAGACCAAAACTACGGGCTATTTAATATAGTATGAGTAAACCAGACCAAAACTACGGGCTATTTAATATAGTATGAGTAAACTATACAGTATTATACACGAAGGCGCTTGTTGTGTTGGGCAGTTGACCCGCTGCCGCAGATGTTACGTACTATTAAATTACGGGCTATTTAATAGTACGAGCTAGTAAACTAGGCCAAAAGTACGGGCCATTTAATTTAAAAAGATGGTATACGTGAAGTCGGTTGTTGTGTTGGGCAGTTGACCCGCTGCCGCAGATGTTCTGTGCAAGTCTGCTGTTCGTGGGCCTGGTGCTGTGCTTCGTGGGTCACCGCTGGCTTAACTTCACGATGTTCACCGCAGGCTTCTTGGGCGCGTGGTTCATTCTCTTCGTTACCTTCGTGCACGTGCCCAAAGCTGACCTCCACAGTGAGTTGAAGATTAATATTATTCGCTTTAATTTTCGTCATGGGTTTGATTGTCGGTTTAAACATACATAAATCAAGCAACATGGTTGGGATTTAAGCCGAAATTGTTTGGTTTATTTTAGTTAGGGTGAAGCGGACATCGTTTGAACTTCCTGTACTTGTTGATTGTTGAGATTAACAAGTTATTAATTTAGTAAGTTGATAGTTGTGCTACTGAGAATAATTTCTACAAGCAAGTATCAATTGCGGCAGTGTCGCTCACAATGCTTGTGCTGTAAATCTAGTTCAGTCACTGGCACTAATATGGCATATTGGCATTGTCACTGCCACTAATCAGGAATACCCATGTTGCTGGCCCTAATAAGGCATATTATGGCCATGTCTGGCCCTAATAAAGCATATTATGGCCATGTCTGCCAGTGCTGGCCCTAATAAGGCACATTATGGCCATGCCTGACAGTGCTGGCACTAGGCACGTTCGAGTACAGCCTGGTGTGTGGGGTGCTGTGGCTGCTGCTGTGGCACAAGCTGCAGCGGCCCTTCGTGTCTGCTCTCCTCGTCATCCTCGAGGCCGGTCTGCTTACTGCCATGACCACCACACACTTCCTCAAATGTGAGTCGCCATTTAATTATTATTTTTGTATTGCTTCAATTTTTTTCACTTCCTTAAATGTGAGTCATCATTTAATTATTTTATTTGCTTAAATTTTTTTCTTTTTTTATTATATTAAGTTCTGCTTTTTTGTGTTTCTGCCTAGAAATGGCATTTTGACTGGCACTAGTAAGGCATATTGGCATTGTCATTGTCCGAAATAAAGTCCGTGGATAGCATTTGTGTCCAGATTTCTCTCTTTATCAAGCGCGTGGACTGAAATCTTGCACCCTAAATAGATTGTCTCTCCTACTCGTTCGAAACGACCACTACACGATGCTGATATCCAAACATCGTCACGGCGATTCAATGTATTTTGTGCCATGTTACTTTTTGTGTTACGTCAATCCCGCTAAAAATTTCATCATCTGTCAATAATCTAAAGGAAATTCAGATACCGCCTAGGTTTCTGCCCAAGAGTCGCTACACTCGGCTTAAAGTTATTCTGGGTTATTCAGCGGGTCCGAATGCCCGAGAGTAGGATAAGGGTTAGCCGAGCCTAGTCACGTTGAGTTTGCAAGCCGCCCAGAGGCTGAATTTCAAACGTAGAGTCGAATCGGACATATAGAGCGGGTGAATTGCGTGCACCCCGAGTTGCAGACAGCACCTATTTAACCCGCATCTAAATTTTGTTAGGGTAAGCTTGTGATCTTACCAGATCTCGCCTCTGTACGCAATTTGACTGTTCTGTGATCATTTTTTATCGTAATAACACTCGTCTCTCATTTAATTTAGTTTCAACGTTTATAGTTATATTTTATTAAGCTACACCTTAACGATGTTAGTTCTTGACGGAATATATTAACTTGAACTTTGCGGTACGTATGTGTTGGATCAGACGCGCTGGTGCCGACACCTTCTAATGTTGCGGTGTTCGTGGTAATCCCGGTGCTGTTCGCGCTCTGCCTCGTCGCCTACTCCTTCAGGAACATCAAGGCCGTGAGTTCCTCCAATTAAATCAATATTGATAATAATTTTAGCAGTAAAAGTTCTTTATAAGACTGAATGAGCGTTGAAGAAATATATAAAATCGCCCACTTCTTAAATATAGAATTGCAAAAGCAGTCTGATCACTCATTCATTATACTTCATCAAGACCGTGAGTTCTTTCAGTTACGGAAAGATTCATAACAATTCCAAAATTGATAACAATTCCATACATGGCCGAGTAAGAAAGCCGGAAAACAGCCTTGCCGTCCACTTCTTAAGGCCCAGGTTCGGAGCCGCGAGACCGGCTTGTCTGTATTCTATGGGATTCTTTTATTAATAGGTTTCCCTAAAACTACTCTTAAAGAATATAACTGAAATTTCTTATGCATCGCAATTATTTATTTGAAGTCGACGCAAGTAACAAAATAAATGTTACATCTTTATTAAAACACTTATCTTAAAGGAAATTCGTACATATCAACATTCATAGATTGTGCCACTCGTATACTTTTTTTAACATGTCTATTGTATGTAATATTCATCAGTGTTTCCACTGAGAAATACCCGAAATGTATAGATCAGAAACTAGTTACAAACGTGCCTAATCACACCTTTAGAGAAAATACCCTATACTAACTGTTCCTAGAAAGGCTTTGTTGAACATATGAGAAGTCACAGACGTCGTTTCATTACTCATCTGTCACCGTGCTGAGTGCCTGTGTTCGGGCAGAACCCGACGAGAAAAAAGTTAAATGAGATAGAGGATAACTGGAAGATGCCGTTTCCTAAAAATCCTTGCAGTTATAAATATCATTTCACAATAACCATACGTTCGATAGTATAAATTTGCTGGTGGGAAAACCAAGCAATGATTTCACGACGCAGTCCAGAATAACCGACCGCTTCCAGGCTTTGACTTTCTGTGAACATGTACCTCGAAGTACACCAAGGCTGTGGGTCCTGAGAACAGGTTTTCTTAATGTATTCTAACGAGTTGTGCGGTCACAATCAGTAACCTGCAAAAATTCTTACTGCGGGTATAGTTCGTATTTTTTCATTGTTCGAAAATCACCGGGCATGTACATGTACAATCAATTTTCAGTTATATGTTGATTTTGCCCTATCGAGGGGAGTCTGCCCCGATTCAAAGCTGTTGAGTAAACTTTTACCTCTACTATCACTACCACCAACCACCACTACCACCTACCACTACCCAATAACTACAACACGTCGGGTACGTGCGTGTCAGGTTCACATCTTGTCGTGCGTGTTGGTTGGCTCGTACGCCGCTACCGTGCCGCTCTCCTTCTACTTCGGCTGCACCCTCAACTACATCGCCATCAACGCCGTGGCCGCCATGACCGTCCCTGGCTACACCGCCGCCATAGGCTTCCCGCCCTTCCAGACTTGTGGTGGGTGGGGTGGGTTGTCCTCCAGATCTTGTGGTGGGTGATGAGGGTTGGCCTCCAGACCCTTTAGTGGAAGGGGTGGTTTTCATTCACACTCATTGTGGTTGGGTTGTCTTCCTGAACTTGTAGTGGGTGGAATGGGAATTGAATTTTGTGATTTTTTAATCGCATTTATCTCAGCGACCACAAATCTGCCGCTCATCCCAACAATTCACCTAGTCCTGATTGTGGTTATTATTCGTTTGTACATCTTCGCTACTACTAATCCAGCATCATTGGCATTCATCCTGCAGACATCGTCCTGCTGACGCTGTGGTTCACCATCCTAAGCACTGGCCTTGCTTATCAACGATACCGAGAGCGACACTCGCCTCCCTTCCCGCCGCCTAACCTCCAATACTGGCGAGCTGCTCGTAGGGCTGGAGCTTTCCTCTACACCCAAGCCTCGGCTTGCTTCTACCGAACACTGAGGCGGGCTCCTCCTGACGGTGGAAGTTCCTACAGCAATGTCTACTCTTCGGAAGAGCACGTGGTTGAGAACGGCAACGGAGTGGTGCCAGAGCAGCCTCCGCCGCAAAACGAAGAAGTGGAGACAAATATACGGGACGAGGAAGGGTTTTTATCGTCTAGTGTTCGCTCCAACCTAAATTCAGCCAAGAATTGGATCACCAGTGTTATGGGCCTAAGGAACAGATCGCCCTTCCCGGACTATCATTCGTTTCCCAGGCATCCCACTGAAGACCTTGATGAAGCAGATGACGTAGAAGGGACGTTGCAGCAAAATATTGACGTGCCGGACGATCCATGCTTGTCACTTCCTTCTGGTCCCAGCACGAGTCTTTGGGCTAGAGCCGCTCAGACTTGGACTCGGGTGAAGTCAACTGTGTCGGAGAGGTTTAGGATACCCAGGCTTTTCAGACCTAGACCTTTGGTCCCGGACTGCCCCGATGACGTCGTCTCGTCCGGCAGCTCGGAAGGCGAAGTTGATCGTCGTGCCGATGGAATTTTCGGCGAAGCTGAGACTCCGGGCGATGTCAGTGACCGAGTCTTCGCTAACGCTACCGACGAAGACTTGGCTGACGGAGGACGAGAGAGTTTCCGGTCCTCTCAACTAACATTCCAGCGCTTGTGAGGGCGTGTAGCCCCTTGATCTCTGTGCACAACTTGATTTTAGATTACGTAGTGTTAAGCATTTTCATTTGTACTTGAAGTACTAGTATTGACAAGGTCACCTTTACTTGCAGTGCCATTTATTTTTGCAGTTGCATTGGTAAGGTATTATTCATCTGTAATTGAAGAACCATTGACAGGGTATCCATTAGTACTTGCTTGCCATTGTCAAGGTATCCTTCTGTACTGCAGATGGGGTACCATCGACAAGGTATATTTGAGCAGACTTTTCACTGACAATAGAGCGATGGTTCCACAAGACCCAAGTTGTGGCTTTTAATTAAATGGCCTAAATGGCTTTAAATGCCACAATAAATGTATGGATGTCAGACAGTTTGGTAAAGCTACTGGTATATACACTGAACTTCCTGTTGGATTAAAGGTTATCGAATTGTTGTAAGTAAATTTTACGCTCGAATGCGTTTTCTAGAAATGCTCTTCAAGCGAGGATGTTGTTTTTAAGATTCAGCGACATTTTAGTGCGAGATGGATGTGCGTACCATAAAATGGGTAATAAATGACGGGAAATTTTCAATATTAAATGAGGAAATGTTACTGCAGACCGCTAAATTACGTATGACGTTAGTGGTAAATCGTTGACATTTGCTCTCTATTTCTCGTATCCTGCCAACGTTCGCACGTCCGTACAATTTCTGTCGTGATGTCCTCTATACATTTTCACCGTCCTGAGGAAGTATAGTGTCCTGGGAGTTGGCTTATACGTTTAACATTACAAGGAATTTTCTGAAAGCTTTCATCGCCTTTCTCCTTCCATATCTCTTTACTCGGGATGCTTCAAGGTGATAATCTAATATTACAATTAGGCCATTCGATCTATTTTTTTAACAGATGTTCATATTTGAACAACTGCTCATGCACTTTTGTCACTTTTGAACTGCAGGAGCAGCAGGGCATTACGATGGGTATATAATTTTTTGAAGTTCAAAGAAAAATAATAGTGGTAATATAATAATAGTGAAGTCCACAACGTCATTAGGAGATTTCACAATACCAATGCTGTGATTGATCGTAGGAACTTCAATATATTAATGGACTGGTATCAAGAATATTTTTCAATGTAATCTATTTTCGTCACCACTTACGTTAAGTGATTGAAATGCTAGGAAGTTTTCAAGGCCATTACCGTTCAAGCGCATAAAAGACGAGTATAATTTATGTGTGTTCATCAGTTGCGTATTCAGTTGCGTATTTTAAAGAGGCTTGGGTTCACAAATTTTTCAAGCAAATTATATCCTTTGAACGTCAAACGCTCAGCCTATTTTAGTTACTAGCTTGCGATGATTTTTCTTATGAAAAATTGAAATTTTCCTCTCTCTTGTGTCATATAAAATAAATTGTATTATGAATGTATCATTGTATTCATAAAAGTCGTGAAGTTGAAGACTGAATAAAATGTCTACCTATGAAGCGTTGCTGTCACTGGGGGAAAATGAGGGATTCTCATTGCGCTGCTCTTCGGCTGTGATGCTGCATGAACATTGCATTAAACATCTTGTGCTTCATCACTCACTCTCACCACTCCCTCAATAATGACTCTCACCACTTACTTCCATCTCTCACTCAATTAGCACTCGCATCATTCACTCTCACCACTCGCTGTCAATACTCCCGCAATAAGCACTCTTACCGCACACATCACTCTCAATACTGGCACAATAAACACTCTCAGCACTCACTCCCATCACTCACTATCAATACTCGCTAAATAGCACTCCCAATACTCAGTCAACAAACACTCTCACCTCTCACTCTCAATACTCACTCAATAAACACTCTCACCTCTCACTCTCAATACTCACTCAATAAGCACTCACACCTCTCACTCTCAATACTCAGTCAATAAGCACTCTTACCTCTCACTCTCAATACTCAGTCAATAAGCACTCTCACCTCTCACTCCCAATACTCACTCAATAAGCACTCTCACCTCTCACTCTCAATACTCACTCAATAAGCACTCTCACCTCTCACTCCCAATACTCAGTCAATAAGCACTCTCACCTCTCACTCTCAGTACTCAGTCAACAAACACTCTCACTCTCAATACTCAGTCAATAAACACTCTCACCTCTCACTCCCAATACTCAGTCAATAAGCACTCTCACCTCTCACTCTCAATACTCAGTCAACAAACACTCTCACTCTCAATACTCAGTCAATAAACACTCTCACCTCTCACTCTCAATACTCACTCAATAAACACTCTCACCTCTCACTCCCAATACTCACGCAATAAGCACTCTCATCACTCATCACTCACTCTTAATACTCATAGTAACGCCAATTACATAAACTCTGAAGGCGGATCAATCAAAATAAGATCTAGTTCGTCCAAAGAATCCATTTTGCTTTAAAAGCATTGAAGTGGTGAAAGCCAAATTTTTATAGAGAATAACAATTTTAAAGTAGTTGCTTAGCAATTGAAAGATTAATTGTGCTCAATTTGTGATATGTAAACGCTTACTTCTAACTGCCTTTTATTTATACATACCAGACCGTCATAGATCCTAATTTATTCTTTCAAATTCGCTACACGCTTTGCTGGCGAAAAAAAAATACAGGCCTAAACTTTAAAGTTTTCAGATGCCTTGGATTCTAAAGAAGGCTTCTTGTTATGCTCGGTAGCGCTGAGACACGGATATTGTATACAAGTATAGTTATCACACTAAGATAAATGTGGAAGTCTTTGTCCAGTTAACGATGCTCTCATGTCCTTGTGTTAGTCATGCTAACCCTGTATGGCTCGACAAAAGATCGTAGAAGTGCTGCGTGCCAAAAATTTCACAATTTGGTAGATGAAATCTATTTGTTTGTCCGAATACTTATACTCGTTAGCGCTGAGACATTTTGCTGACTCGACGAGATTTTTTTTTTTTTTTCGATGTCCAAACGTAGGAGCTTTGTTTCAAGACTCGTCCAAATACTTGTAGCAATATCTGTGTTCCCGATCTCCAAAGCTACTTACGTAACTTAGTTTTCCATTAAAGAACACATTTTATTATGGGCTGGACATGCGAAATAACGCCAGTTAATTGTCAATACCATTTAGTACGCGTGACTCCCGAAAGTAACATTTTCCACTGTATTTTTTATCGGTCATTTATACTCCTGCGGTCTCAATAAAACTGGTCGCCATCTTGGGTGGCGTCGGCTATCAAAGTAACACTATCCTGCATTCTAGGTGTCGTATTATGACACAAGTACTCACTCAAAGTAACACCGTTGCCACCATTTTAGGTGTCGTTGGTCGTCAAAGGCACACAGTTCCCTGCTCTGCAAGTCAAATGAGAGTCGTAACTTGCGAAGACGCTTTTACGATCCTCATCCATGCTGCATCAAACGCCGATCAAATCTGTCGTCCAGAAATCCTGAAGAGAAGAAATCCTACAAAAAAATCGCTGACTTGCGTCCTGACAATCCCCTATTGAAAATTACCGCCTTAACATAACAGGCCAGACATGTGACAACCGGCGTTTTTATTTAAAAAACTGTGGATGCTCTGACTGAAAGATTACTTAATATTCTCGGTGAGATGCATTTCATGCACCCTTGATTTTTCTTTTGTATTTGGTTCGAAGCGAAGCTAAAATATTAAGTTGTTAAAAAGATCCTAAATTAAATGCATGTTTGGTTGTGTTTAAAGGTTTTAGTTTATTTCAGTAACTCTTTATTTATCGTATATGCTGAAAATTTTTCAATCCAAGTCGATGTTTGTATTAATGACTTGTATTCTCAATGTGTGTTTTCGTACGAAGATCATGCATGCGTTGCATTCAGTTTCTTACGTTGAAAAGATTTCTTCACTTGAAAATTCAGTTTGCATGAAAAATGAGTACCTGAAGTTAGAAAAAAATATACCAACAAAACTCTCTCGTCTTCGTTGTGTTCAATTTATTTGCGGTGCCACCGAATGTTGAAAGTCTACGGACTTCGTCATCTTCCTTGAACTAGCACTCATTCCACGGGTATTATGTCTCTAATATAAAAGTTCAATATTTTGTGCAATTTTATCCATTCTTGGACTTACAATGCAAAATTGAGCAGCGTGAAATTCGTTGGTTTGACGACACATTAATCTATAATATTTTAGCTTTTCACGACTTTGATTCATCGTTCAATTTTACAATTCTTCGTAATTTTACAATTCTGCGTCCAATTTTATAATTCTGCCAATAATTTTACAATTCTGCTTATGGTTTTAAAATTCTGCTTATAATTTTACAATTCTGCGTTCAATTTTTAGCGTATTTTCTCATTTATGGAAAGAATGCACTATTGTGCTCGCCATGTCGGCCTGGTTGTCTGTCCATCTGTCTGTCTGTCCGTCTGTCTGTCTGTCCGTCTGTCTGTCCGTCCGTGACTTCACATTTTCGTCGACGAGAAAATGCGCTCTCAGTCACGCACTGCAGTAAGCACTGAGTTATATATATTTTTATCAATTTCGCGTCCAATTTAATAATTTTGCGTCCAATTTTACAATTCTGTGCCCAATTTTACAATTATTCTTCTTCCATAAAAGTGTTATTTAGTTCCTGTTCACCTGTCCTTTTTCTTTCTGGCTGTTCCTGTTCAACTGTCCCATCTTCGTTACTGTTCCTGTTCAACTGTCCCATCGTCGTTGCTTTTCCTGTTCAACTGTCCCATCTTCGTTGCTGTTCCTGTTCAACTGTCCCATCTTCGTTACTGTTCCTGTTCAACTGTCCCATCTTCGTTGCTGTTCCTGTTCAACTGTCCCATCTTCGTTACTGTTCCTGTTCAACTGTCCCATCTTCGTTACTGTTCCTGTTCAACTGCCCCATCTTCGTTGCTGTTCCTGTTCAACTTTCTCATTTTATTACTCAGTCGCTTTATTATGCTCGCGATTACATGTAAGTAAATAAAAAATTATCGTCGATAAATTTATGTAAAAATCTGTTGGTGCAGTTGGCTGGCGTAAAATAATTTTTAACTGTCGAGGCTGTGTGTCGGGTTTTCGGTCAAAAACAAACTAACTGACGAAGACATCGTAACTTTAATGGCACTGACCAACTCGTATATGTAGAGTTTATGAGCGACAGTTGTGTGTCTATTTGACGAAAAATGTTGCAATCAAACTTAAAAATACATAGTCAATTTACTTAATAACGGCAGCCTGCTCGACTGCCTGACAAAACAACGTTGTCTTGTGACATATTATATGGCTCTTGGTCAAATGTTATCATTATTTAACAGTAGAATGTTTAACTGACTACCAAAGGTAAATGATTTATTATTTATTTTATTTTCTTTGATTTGTATTTTGTTGCGTAGAAAAATTACTTCTCCGATGTTGCTGGGTTAATGTAATAATTTTCTTTTTTTAGTAAACTAACTTACTAAAAGTTAGTTTTTTAACGCTTGACAAGTTTTTTTGAATAATTATTACCAATATTTTGTTTTGAGGGATTAAACCAGCTTGAGTCATTGAACAAAATATGTTTAATTTGTTTAATAAACAAATATGTTTTTAATATTTATATATATGTTCAAGACGAGGAATTCCCTTGGCTATATATGAGCCATCTATGCGTGACGACTCCTAGAAGATAAAAGATAGAAGAACTAAAGATGAAAGTTAGAAAATCAGAAGATGATAAGATAATACAACGCAGAATAAGATGAAATACATAAAAAGAAGAAGATAAAATATAAGTAGTAATTCAAAGAAGATAAACGATGGTAAAAGTGAATGAAATGCCTGGGGTGGAATTTTTAAGGAGCAGGCTTACATATTTCTGAATATAGGACGGAAGACGGAGAAAAGACAGCAGAACAAGATGTGGAAGGGTGAAAATGGAGTTTTAAGGCGACAGAAGAATGTGTACTAAAATATAATTGATACAATAAAAGGACCCAATGAGGCAAACATCGATAAAGTGGATGAAAAATCGGTGTAGCAGAATCACTCGACACGGACGACTGTTTCTGTTCTAATAGCATTAGAGCGAGAAAATTTATCCATTCGCGTATGAAGATCAATATTCCTTAGACTCAGCGCAGTTATACGAGTTCAAAGTCAAGCATTAAAATAAGAGGAGTACCAAAATATTTTAAAGGCATCGGAAATTCCTTCTGCACATTGCAATTTTGTAGTATCTTTTTTTACTTTCATTATCACTTTTGATAAACGTTTTCATTATCACGTTTTTCCATTATTATCCCTTTTGATAAACATTTAGATTCCAAAGCATTTATTCCAATTCCAATCTAAGAGCCAAAATTATCATAGAACTATGATCACCGAATACGTTTCCTTGCCCAGCGGCAGTTCACCGGCCCAGAAAGATGGGCTTCACCTGAACTAATGGCGATCGTTTTCTTCTGCACGTCTTCAGTAGCTTGCAAAGAAATCCACAGGTGACTGAGCAATTTCAAGGAAGACTCAACAATTCCTTCTGAGACATCCTTATAATGTAATATAATATAGCGTTTTCAGCGCTTATTAGGCCGTAGGCCTGTCGCCGATTCTTAACATCGCAGAACATTCATAGCTTATTGTGGTCTTGGCAGTGAATGTCAACTCGCAAACGAATTTTTATTATCAATAGTTTTTGTTTGCGCCCCATGACGTGATGGAGAGATAACGAGATCAGCTCAAGCCAACGACTCTATTTTATTTGCATTCCTAACTTGACTTTTTCTTCGCATGATTTTCTTTATGAATAGGCATTCGATACCACTGCTGCTACTAAACTCGGGCTGTGTACTCGTAGAACTCCTAGGGTTGTGTACTCGTTGAACTCCTAGGGCTGTGTACTCGTAGAACTCCTAGGGCTGTGTACTCCTTGAACTCCTAGGGCTGTGTACTCGTAGAACTCCTAGGGCTGTGTTCTCCTTGAACTCCTTGTGCTGTGTACTCGATAAACTATTAGGCTATAGTGTTAGTGTACTCATTGGACTCCAATGACAGAGTGTCATCCGTACAATAACTAGAGTGTTTACTACTGCTAGTCATCGGAAATTTCATATATTTGTTACTTTACTCAGCCATTAATTGGTAAAATTAATTACAAGGAAAGTTCTTCGCGCGCATCCGTAAAATATCTTGTGAATTCGCATTGAGTCTTCAAAAATGGACTGGCGCCTCCGTAGACTTTTCTGTCGTTGTTTAGATTCTATAATTCACGCCTGAATGACGTCTCCGGTAACCAAGCTGTAACAACTAATACCCTCAATGGGCATGGGAATTTAGTTTCGCGACTGTAAATTTAATATTTTGGCGAAATCTGTAAAAAATTTGTTCCAGGGAAGAAGAAGGACATTCCAAAAGTTTAGGTTTTGACATTTTTGCATATATAACATTATTTACTACTTAAAATCTTAGACTTTGTTCTTTATGTTAAAAATAGACACTTATTGTTTCATTTGCAAGATTACTGCTATCGCCCTATTTAAGTAATAGGAAAGAAAATTTTCCTTAACTGTTGAATATACTTCAGAAGTGTACAGATTTGATACATACAATTACTTCTTCAACACGTGTCTATAAGTATTTGTAGCATTGCGTCTTAATTGAGAATCAATAAATACATTTAAACGAAAATGTTTTGAATTTTCACAATATGGGCTATCGTTTAAAATTCAATTAAAATATTGATTATGTTTGGCATAATAAATTCATTCTTTTATCTTCTATCATCTTATCCTCATTCGCACCAAAATTTTTCAATTGTCGTCGACACAAAATTCCATTTCTGACATTTTGAATTCATTTTTGGCGACCCACTCGTAAACTTCAGAATTGGGAGTAACAAGGATTAAATTAAAATCAAGTTGAAAATTTCACAGTCTTCTTTGGACGTATTTACATGCTTAGTTTATATACAAAATATACAGAGTTTAAAATTACGCATTGAATTTATGTCTCGTAATTCCCTGCAATGATGGTCATATGAACGAGACTCCCCTTTTTTAATCATACATTGCTTAAAAATCATTAATCTAATTTGATGTTTTCTTAAGACGATGGTACTTTATAAGGGTTGTTAATTATGTTGAACAACTTTGAAAAGTAATATAGAATTTTGCTCGCTGTTTTGAAGAAAAGAGGTTATGAAAACATTTATCGAACCTAACTTAAAGGGAAAGTACTCCTATAAAATGAAGAATTACGTGACTAGACACACAAAGAAGGTTTTTTTAACTATGTTGTTAATGGTTACACAGAATTCCATAAGTAAATTAGGATAATCATTTTTCATGATTCGATGGTTTTTATGATCAGTATTACATAATATCATTGCGCTCATTAACTATTATTTTAAAAAGAACTAACTTTTACATTCCAAGTAAAAGCTAAACTGCAATAAACTAAAAATTACGCAAGAGCTAAACAAAAGAGAGTATCATAATTAATTTCTGGGCTACTACATCAGTAACTGAAATGGATACTCTGGTCTTTGATGGCAAAACATTAATAAATTTATTAATAAAACCAAGTTAAATTTGCTCAAAATTGATTTAATCAAAAGCCACTCACATGTCGCCACGTTGGACGTATTGCCCACGCTGGCATGGCGCAGTGGAATGGAAGCTATTCAGCTCTCGCACTCAACAAGCTCTCGAGAGTTCGAGTGGCTCTCTTACAACGTATCGTTTTCATAGAGCTCTTCATGAGAGTCATGTCCCGCCATATGTCATCATCCACCATTATGGCATGGGTCGTTTTTTCCTCTAAACGCTCCATGAAACACGCTGCTTTGTGCGCGCCTGCAGGCTGCCTCTAAAGGACTCGTTTCCTCCATGTGAATAGAGGAGCGATGCGGCGAAATTCATCGATTTACTCCTAAATTTTAATTTTCTTCAGTCCACTGCTTCTAATCGTAGGATTTTTCAAGTGTTCACATCTTTTTACACGCGCCCAGAGGCAAGCACTTTAACCGCATCTCGGTAATTTGGTTATGCACTGAAGTTTCGCCGGCGGTGTGGACATGTGTGTAGTGAAGTCATATGTGGACATGTGTGTAGTGAAGTCATGTGTTCGTGAGAGAGATGTCAGAGGCAAAGATCATTTGTCAGCTGGTTAGTTCAGCACTGCACGCTTCACAGCACCGACAAGGCTGAAGCTAATGCGCCAAATAGCTTTATTTGCGGAACCAATGACTTTTGTCGGTAGCTTTTGAAGAGAACGAGCTACTCGTTGTTACTCGGTGAGAACCTCAGATCCATGGCTGTGATACTCAAGTGCCTGCAGCTCTTTACACAATGGCTGCAAATTCCGGGTAATGTTGCTTTTCCAAGCAGGAAAGGCCAATATCCGTGATTTAAAAAAAATTCAACTTATAAGACTTGGCTTCCATTTCAAGCCACGTGTGTAACTGCATGCGACCATCCAGCAGAGAACCACGATGCATTCTTTAGACCCATGTCCTTTTATTTCTATTCCGAAGAGGATTCACAAATATATATGAATTTTTAATTATTAAAAATTCAATTGCAAGGCATTTATTTCAATTAAATAAATTAAATTATAATTCAAAACAAGCATTTCTCTATATAGGTTGTCATTCTGGCACTTAATAAATAAATTTGGTCAGTGGCGGCGTGGTGAAGTTATAGATGTGGTCTCCACAGCGGTGTGGTGTAGTGACAGATGTGGTCTCCACAGCGGTGTGGTGAATTGATCGATGTGGTCCCCACAGCGGCGCGGTGAAGTGATAAATGTGGTCCTCACAGCGGTGTGGTGAATTGATCGATGTGGTCCTCACAGCGGTGTGGTGGAGTGATAGATGTAGTCTCCACAGCGGTGTGGTGGAGTGATGGATGTAGTCTCCACAGCGGTGCGGTGAAGAGTTGTATATGTTCGGTGGCTGATGATGTGAAGTGATGTGTGTCTAATGTGCGCACCGCTGTTGAAAGAGGCGAGCCTGATGTTGAATTTAGAGCGCTCTATTAGAGGCGAATGGCATTGTGGGCAATTCAGTGTAAATGCTCAGTCGGGAATTTTCGAATCAGATTTGACTCAGATCAGGTTTGGAAATTTTTGGTTTGCATTATTTAAAAATTTGAATTGATATTAATGCAGAACATGAGTGATAAATGAATTTGCATAGGTTTCTTATTTAAATTTCCTCTGAATTTTGGGTATAAAATATTATTGATTGGTTTATTTTAAGTATGTCCAGCTCTGATTAATAATAGCCTCATTGCCCAAGCAAATAGGATGATTATTTTAAAATGGGTGATTATCCCCAAAGGGAAAATTATCCTCAAATGGGTGATTATTCCAGAATGGGTGATTTTTACCAATCGATTGATTTTTCACGAAAGGGTGTTTATTACTAAATGGGCGATTATTCTCAGTAGGGTGATTTTTCCCAAGTGCACGTTTATTCCCAAATGGGCGTTTATTCCCAAATGGACGTTTATTATCAAATAGGTGATTATTCTTAATAGGGTGATTATTCCCAAATCTTAATCAGTTCCTTTTTTCAGTTCCATTATAATTAGGGAGTAGAGGAAAAATTGGGAATGCTAGTGACACTCCCTCGAGCCGCAGCCAACATGGCCGCCGCCCTGACAAGTCCCTCTGGCCGGACGCTTTTGTCGCTAATTTCACGCTGAATTGCGCACTGAAATATATGTTCACTCAAGTGAGACCATCGTTTCCATCTGATAAAAGCATTTCCCGTCTCGGTTTTGATGTTGCTGCTGATAGCTGCTGGTTCAATTGATTATTTTAACGGAGCTGAGCGAGCCAAGCGATAGCGTCAAGTTCAGGACGCTGGTTTAGATTGGACGAATTTTCTGTTTGGGTCCAAATTCCGCGAAAGTTTCACGAGTTTTAATGGTTCGGGATCCAGTCAATACAAAACTAACAAAATTGTTGCTTATCATAATTTTTCGTTTGAGTTATTTTTTCAACGACATGGTTTAAAGTTAGTGCTTGGGTTTAATGATGGTATTGACATATATACGTCAGCCACCCATCAACCAAACGTTCACAGGTTGATATAAATCATGAAAATATCCACAAATGGATTTTCTAATAGAGAGAAGGCAGTCGCGGGTACCACCGAGGTTCACTTTTTTTCAGCGATTCCGGAAATTTATCGGTTGTAATTTGAGAGCGACGGACGCGTGCATATTTCCGTGCGAGCGGACGCGGAGAAACCAATTCAAATGATCGCGTCATCGCGTTTGCTGCGCGTGAGCGGCCACACTCTCGCGTCAGGGCGACGTTCAGAGCTGCTAATTTAAACGGGAATTATGCAAAACAAGCGCACCCAATTACAACTTGATGAAGCAATAATGAATTGAGTTCTTTGGTGGCACAAGTGCGGCGTTCCTAGCATTGCATGCACATCCAATAAACAAAATTAATGGCGTTGATCAGCGTGAAATTTGTGATACGACCTTTGAAAGTCGGGGCTTTTTGACCGTCACAAACTGGTCGAGTAGTTCGTGAATTGCCGTGATTGCTGGACATTGCACGCGCGAACGAACAAAAATCAGTGCTGATTTAAAATTTTCGTCGTTGATTTTATAAATCGTACTGCTTATTGAGGCTCTTATAGAAAAACGCAAACACGAAATTCCTGAGTTGAAAAAGTCAGACCGATTCTTTTAATACTCGCGACAGAATTGGACGGCGACGAGCTGGCGGATTGACGCGTTCATCCAATTACTCGTAAATGCAAATAAGCTTTTGGACTCGCGTTCAACAATGAAGAATGTGCGCTGCGCTCGTAATGTAGCCCCAGTCGATCTCGTTAGCGAATTGCGAGATATGCTTCGTAATTGGGCCGGGGGGAGCCAATTCGATTTCATTCTATGCGACTCGTTCAGTCTATGTCTCGCGCATAAACTTTTGACAATTTTGTATTATTAATTTATCTAAAATTAAAGAATGAAATTTGTAATATTGAAAACTGCATTTTACTGTATTAACGTAAGGTTTAGATGTCACCGCGTACTACAGCATAAATTGCACCATTCTTCTTATTTTCCTTTACATTTTAACTGTCACAGTTGAATGTGACATTAACATAAAAAATTCCAAAGAACACTTTTCTGCAGAGTACGGGAGGCGAATTGGTATATACATTTTTCTAAATTATTGGCATTGGCAAAAATTGTATGCAAATTTCTTCTTGGTTTTTTGTATTGGTAATAAATTCTCGCACTATTCACTGTCTGGAAGCACCCATTTTGTATATAGAAATCTATTCAGCTTTCCTGAACAAAGTGTCGATAGTGAATCATTGCATTGTCTATTGGGCAGCTAAAATAGACTGACTACGGAAGAGTTATCACTGATGACGCTATGAAAAGGAAAATATTTACATCTATGAAAAAGCCCTCATGATCAGTGAGTGGAAGCTTCTGATTGAAGCAATATATTTACACATATACATAATTACAACATAATCTTCGATACGGACTTCTATTGATAACTTCAAATTCAGGTTGAGTTGTTCCGTGATGGCTTTAAAATGCGATCGACCTGGGATTTTCTATTATACGAAGTATAATATTATTCGTGTAGGTTCTTTATTAATATATTTGTCATCAATTGCCATGAATCGTGGCCCTTTGTTGCGATTGTGGTCGAATTTAAAATGTTAGTATTAATGAACATTACTTCCACAGCCCCAACTTTAATGTGAGCTAAAAGTCTTCTTCACATATTTCGAACTGAATTTTTTTAACACACAACACTCAAATTATATAAAAAACACCGATTTACTGACAGCAGGTTTTACTGACCACGTTTTGTTTATAGGTTTGCTGATTTAATCGCAAAAAGCGAAACCCATTTTTTTGCGCTTGGTAGTGCAATCAATTCCTTTCTAGAGAAAGTTTTTCGGTATAAGAAGGCGATTAGACGATGATCGGGTGCCGATCAGACGATGATCGGGTGCCAATCAGACGATGATCAGAGGACGATCAGACGATGATCGGGTGACGATCAGATCGGGTGACGATCAGACGATGATCGGGTGACGATCAGACGATGATCGGGTGCCGATCAGACGATGATCGGGTGCCGATCAGACGATGATCGGGTGCCGATCAGACGATGATCGGGGGCCGATCAGACGATGATCGGGTGACGATCAGACGATGATCGGGTGCCGATCAGACGATGATCGGGGGGCCAATCATTTCTCCCCGAGGCCAATGACGTCGCCCCAGGGAGCGCTGGCCCCCCATCACTGGAGCCTGGGCCAGTAGTTCGCTGCGACGAGGTCGGGGGTCTGACTGTGGATCTGAACAGGCACCGAAACTCCGGCACTGATCACTCCTGTGTAAATAAGGCAAATATATTTTAGAACATTAATAATGATTTTAATAAAGTTATGATGGAAGATTTATATTTTTAAATTAATAGAACGTTAGTATTTGAAATTATTTTTCCTCACTACAGCTGTCACTGCAATCTTGGATCACCGAGGTTAAATCATGTCAAAATTATGTTTGAAAAGCACAGCTGAATAGCGCACGAGAAAACTGACCTTGCAAGATCCTACAAATATTGATTGCTAGACATAGACTAAACATGACATGCACATAGGCTAACCATACATGACGATGACGCTATACTTTACGCAATTTCTACCCACAAGACCACGCGACGTACCAGTAGACGACGCTGATGACGTAGCGGCGACTGCGGCGTGCGTCGCTGCTGCGTATGACGCGGCGGCGTGCGACGCAGCAGCGGCGTTGAAAGACGCAACGCTCTGAGACGTGACGTTGGCACACGTCAGGTTACCTGACGTACGTTGATAGCTCGAGGATAAGGCCGAGGGGGAGAGGGAGGACGAGGATAGAGACGAGAGAGGGTCGTGGAACATGTAGGGATAAGGCGTATGGGCGGCGGTTGGGTGGCCATCCCTATGGGGCTGTAGACACCCGCCTCCCGCACCCCCACCCATGCTGCTTAGTCCTCCTGACATCCTGTAGGGGGAATGAAAAGAAATAAAATGTTAAGGATTAAAGTTTTAATGTGTGGTTTTATGTGACTGAAATAACTGAAATAAATAATAATATGTGACTTTGTTATGTGAAATAATTCAATCTTGATTTATTTAAAATGACTGATTTTAATGTGTTTCATGAGATTTTATTATTTTGCTGAGAATACAATGAATTATTTTCAATAAAAAATTCAAAACTTTTTTGCATATCTATAATATTTTGTTGTATTTTAATCTAATTTAAGACACTATAAAAATTTGTTTATACTCTAAAAATTTTACTGCACGGATGACATTTTTTATAATATTTTATTTGTTGATATAACAAAGTTTTCACGACTTTGGTCTGCAAAATTTTCCTCCGTGTTTTTGAAAAAACTAATTCAAAATGATGACAAGCAAATTAAGAGATTCACAAATACGTCTACAGAAAACCTATGGAATTTCATCTGAACATTTCATTATCTCAAGCAGCGTCAGATAACGTGATCAACTTCTTAAAACTTGATTAACTTTCCATCATTTAGTTGGTCATATCAAAGCGAATGCTAAATGTGGAATAATTATTAAAACATAATATGCATAACGCTGAATTTACATTATAAAATGTGCACCAATCGTCAGGATATAATTTTATTTCAGACGTTAGTTGCAAACATAATAGGGTGGGATCGGATAACCATAGCTAAAAGACAGTCAATAAGGCGCTCATAAATTAATTTTGTTCTTATAAATAAGGCTTAGATGTAGCAAGCAATTTTATGTAGGTTCGACAACATTGATTTGAAGATTTTCATAAATAACACGTGATTCGCTCATCCCCCATATGCTGTTCATGAATAACACGGAAATATTCATCAGTGACATGTTCACTTCATACGTTGTTCATGAGTAACTCGTCAATGTTCATCAGTGACATGTTCACTACATACGCTGTTCATGAATATCACTCCAATATGTTCATCAGTGACATGTTCACTACATACGCTGTTCATGAATAACACTCCAATATGTTCATCAGTGACATGTTCACTACATACGCTGTTCATGAATAGCACGCATATGTTCATCAGTGACATGTTCACTCCCTAAGCCTAAACCCCAATAGGACACTCAAAATAAAAGTTACCTTGAGCCTCAGAGTTAGAAAATAAGTTTCCCGAAAAAAGTTTCAAAACGTCCGTCACGCCTAGCCTGCCTAGGACGTTTTTAAAGCCTGGAAAAGATTTCTCGTGCTCCAAAAATCCTAACAAAATAATGCAAAGCACGCCGTCTGAAGCAAACAGAAGAGGAGCCCTGTTTATCCGCCTGTCTCGGTGCTTCTGTTTGCACTCTACAGAGTCAACCATTTAATAATCCTACAAGAGGATTCCCTGCACTCTGTTTACAGAGGCCTGTTTGCTCTGCCCTGGTGCTGTTGATACAGCGCCTGGGAGCCTTTTATTGCAGCACTACAGAGACACACGCGCGTCGTAATGGCGTACGTACATCGCCTCGAATTCTGCAATTTTACAGACTCGATTCGATTTTCAATTCGTATTTTCGACTGGATTTGATTTTTCATCTAGATACTATGTCGCTTTGAGATTATTCATATTTCGGCTAATGAATAGAAGAAATCATTTCATAGAAGCTGCAGCGCTGCTGATAACCGTTGACGTTGATGATGAACGTACAATAGATTGGATGCTCATTTCCAAATTAATTTCGATCGATTGGCGGGAATTTTTGAGGATGATAAATTTTAGTAATTAATGACACGCTCCAGTACCTGAAATTCTTAATAAAATATTTAAATTTAATTATAATGAGCGAATTTACTCGTATCAACGGTACGATGAACTAATTTCCGACATGCCATTTGGCCGTCAAAGTCTCCCTAATCAGCCTGGAAGAGAGTGCCTGCAAAGGGCCTGCACCAGCAGGAAACAAGGCACGTGGCGGCCAGGAAGCTTGTCACTGGCCACACGGCCTTTCTTGGCCGATTAATGGCCTTCCGCGCGCGCCGTACGGTTGCTTTACCGCCGTCTTTTGTTCCGCGCCGGCGCTGCAGTTACCATAAATAACCTCATACCATCAATAACCACATACCATTAGCAAGTAACTACCATAGATAAACCAGCCATTACACCAGCGACATGATACTTAGCACTAACTGCGGCCTGGTCGGTGCAAGGAACGAGCTCGTAGCCAGTCACTTGACTAGCAGTTGGACTCGATTTATGCATCACAATTGTTAAAGATGCTACTCCTCTAGTTGATGTTCTGAGAGATGTTACACTTGTCGTTGATGAGCACAACGAAAATTAACTTAACGATGAATATACCTAGAGAGTGTGCTCAGTAAGGAAATCTTTACGATATTTATAATTACAATCCGAGATGATATTCGCAATGATATTTGTGAAGCATGGTATTGAAAAGAATTCCCAGGACAATGGGATTCTTAACGATGATGTACTCGTATTTAGCGATTCAGTACCTGAAAATTATAATTGATGATACTTAAGTGCTTAACTAACCGGTGATGTACCAGATGATGTACATCATCGTTAAGTGAACAACGATGATATATCTTATGATATACCTAAAATGACGTACTATATACGGTGATGCACGCAGTGACGAAAGCACTGAAGAGATTCGTGTTCAGTTTAAGGAAAAGCGGTTCTACGTCGCGATCTTTACTGGTGAGTTTATGCCGCTCAACGTAACACTCTTCATCGTTGAGTGCGTATATGGAGCGCTCTTTACCGTAGAGCATACGCTGCTCAGCGTCCCGCACTTTACCATTGAGAATACGCCGCTTTACGTCGCACTCTTTACCGTTGTGTATACGCCGATTTACGTCGCACTCTTTACCGTTGTGTATACGCCGTTCTAAGTCGCACTTTTTACCGTTGTGTATACGCCTCTCTACATCGCAATCTTTGCCGTTGTGTATACGCCGCTTTACGTCGCACTCTTTACCGTTGTGTATACGCCGTTCTAAGTCGCACTTTTTACCGTTGTGTATACGCCTCTCTACATCGCACTCTTTACCGTTTTGTATACGCCGCTCTACGTCGCACTCTTTACCGTTGTGTATACGCCGTTCTAAGTCGCACTCTTTACCGTTGTGTATACGCCGCTCTACATCGCAATCTTTNTCGTGGTGCGTCGTGGTGCGTCGTGGTGTGTCGTGGCGCGTCGTAGTGCGTCGTGGTGCGTCATGGTGTGTCGTGGTGCGTCGTGGTGCGTCGTAGTACGTCGTGGTGCGTCGTGGTGCGTCGTGGTGCATCGTGGTGCATCGTGGTGCGTCGTAGTGCGTCGTGGGTACGTCTCTGGAGTGTCATGTGCCGTGATGCGTCGTGATGCGTCTCTGTAGTGTCATGTGGCGTGATGCGTCGTGATGCGTCTCTGTAGTGTCATGTGGCGTGATGCGTCGTGGTTGGTGCGTTTTAGACGACTTGTGTCTTGTAGTGGACTCGGTTGGGCTGTCATTGTGATGTACGTTCGTTTGATATGATCACCGATTTCATACGTTGTCTTTTATCCTAAATTGTCGGTAAATTCTACCCTCAATCCATCTTATTACCCGTACAGGATGACATCATCAAATCCAAGCTATAATATGGCCTAGTAATACGCATACAAAATGTTTATATAATATAATATTATATATTTACATTTAAAAAAGGTAAATGGGCCTTAAAAAAGCCTAGTAATATAATGCGAATGCGGGAAAAATATAGCCTACTTATACATATACGGGCCATGATACAGTCTAGTAATACACATACTAGCCATGATATGGCCTAATAATACGCATACAGGCCATGACACGTCTTTATAATACGCATATAGACCTTCATACGGCCTCACCGTATACAGTATACGCTGTAACTGGCTCAAGCGTCGAACGGAAGTCATTATAAGCGACGCTAATTGGCCGGGGCCGCGTCACGTGACCGCTTTTGTGCGCTCTGATTGGTTCAGTAACGACCTAAGGAAGTATGAATAAGCAATATCGTCTTTAAATTCTAAATCATGATTTTATCGCTTTTTTCTTCAATCGAAAATTAATTTTGAGCGCAAGTTAGAGAATGTGGTTAAAGGCCCCCTATAGTATTGTTCGCAGAACTATTTATACCTTTTTTATCGTTCAGTTTTCATTGATATTTATTCTTGATTTTTTTATTCAATCTTCAATTTCAACCTTGGATATCTGGAAAATAATACTCTTGAGAATTATAGGAATTATAAACCTAGCAGGCATTCCAACAAGAGCTATTAATTTACTCACGAGATGAATTATTCAGCGATAATTGCCGACTTAATTAAGCCGTTCATAATCGTCAACGACTCCCGTGTGTTGACTAATACGCTAATAATTTATAAATTAAATACTATAGACTTATTTTTAAATTGTAAATTTAAATAAAATGTTTGTTAATTCATTTTTGCAACGTCGAGACATGAATTTTTTCTCCCTATATTTTCATCAACGACATTTTTGTGCCAAATTCCAAGTAGAATTCATACAAAAAATTTTAAATTAATCGTCGGAAGGTCGATTGCGATACACATCTGCTGGCGTTTAAGCAGCACGTCGCACCCTCGCTCTAATAACTGGCGAATAAGAGCGATGATAACTGTTGTTGAGGGCAGCCAGAGATCAATGGTAGTTATTAGAGCAGATCTGAGGGCAGAGAGAAAGAGGGACGATCGTGAGGGGAGGCCATGAGGTCAATTACGTTAACTGCTGCTCATGCGACCGAAGATTTGGCCAACGGCTGCTCATGCGGCCGTAGATTTGGCCAACTGCTGCTCATGCGACCGAAGATTTGGCCAACTGCTGCTCATGCAGCCGAAGATTTGGCCAACTGCTGCTCATGCGGCCGAAGATTTGGCCAACGGCTGCTCATGCGGCCGAAGATTTGGCCAACTGCTGCTCATGCGACCGAAGATTTGGCCAACGGCTGCTCATGCGGCCGAAGATTTGGCCCACGGCTGCTCATGCGGCCGAAGATTTGGCCAACGGCTGCTCATGCGACCGAAGATTTGGCCAACGGCTGCTCATGCGTCCAAAGATTTGGCCAACTGCTGCTCATGCGGCCGAAGATTTGGCCAACTGCTGCTCATGCGGCCGAAGATTTGGGCAACTGCTGCTAATGTAGCCGAAAATTTAGCGAACCACGTGGCGGTATATTTTGTAAGCTGAGAAAACAGTTTTATAAACTAGCAGCCCTAGATTAGTCGAACTGATGATGTTCATTTGTCTGTATTTTGGCTAACTGCATTTCATACCCCCAAAGACAGTGCAACCTGCTGGTCATGCGCTCATGAATGTTTTAGGTATAATGTAAAATATAAGGCAACCACTAACAATTTGTGTAAAAAAGTAGGTATTAAAGCGTGTAAATTGAAGTTAATTATTTTCCTATGCATAGAGTAATCATTTGTTTAACTAAATAGTTATTATTTGCGCGGCAGTGGCCAGGACTTCTGTCTATCCCGCCTCGGGTTTTTGCGCCGCGCGTCGGGATTGACGGAGGCGAAGTGCTTCTGTCAGTCTGTCTGTTGCCCGATTGTTTGCCTGTCACTTCTCTGTCTCACTTACTGCCGCGGCGCAGACAGTACAAATAACTGTACTGGGCCTCTAGGTGTTGATGACATATAGGGGTGGCTGTGCTGCCTATATTAGTATCTAAGTAGCTTTATCAAATGTTAATGATACTCCACAACACATGATATGCAATATTTTTTATACTGCTGCACTTACAATTTTAAACTTTATTGTCAGACGTCAAAGTTGAAGTGTTTATTTTTTCCTAACACTGAATTATAAATTGTTTATATAGACGTTCAGTAAGTAGGTTCCTCCGCCCCCTATATTGGCCCATTAATACTAAAGTTCCATTGATTTCTATCAACAGGTTCTCCTCAATATTGGTCCGGGTTTCAAATCCATGGTAAATTGTATAAACTTCTGAACGATAACCAGCCTCAGATGTTATTACACTCGTTACGTGGCATTAATTACTGATCTATAAATGTAATCACTATTAATCAATATATAATACTTATCAATAATATTGCCCAATTCAGAAAGGGATTCTTCACATTGATTAATAGTTTTACTAATTAAGTAAATTGATTTTCATTCAACTTGGATATATTAAAACAAGGAACATTATGTCAGCCTGCTGCAGCATGATAGCAACACGCTGCAGCATGATGGCATGCAGCATGCTGCAGCATGATAGCAGCACTCTGGAGCGTGACAGCAGCACGCTGCAGCATGATAGCAGCACGCTGTAGCATGATGGCAGCACGCTGCAGCATGATAGCAGCACGCTGCAGCATGATGGCAGCACACTGCAGCATGATAGCAGCACGCTGCAGCATGATAGCAGCACGCTGCAGCATGATAGCAGCAC
>NW_025939467.1:8901-53285 GCF_000764305.2 Hyalella azteca | reverse complement strand
ACCATCCCTCAGGTGGTACTTCACGTACCATCTCTCAGGTGGTACTTCACGTACCATCTCTCAGATGTAACTTCACGTACCATCCCTCAGGTGGTACTTCACGTACCATCCCTCAGGTGGTACTTCACGTACCATCTCTCAGGTGGTACTTCACGTACCATCTCTCAGATGGTACTTCACGTACCATCTCTCAGGTGGTACTTCACGTGCCATCTCTCAGATGGTACTTCACGTACCATCTGAGAGATGGTACGTGAAGGTTATGTGGTAAACATTACCTGTCACATTCAACCATCCATGTAAGATTGCTATTGTTGCTCTTCATTATAAATTTTTAAGAGATTTGCGCTAAGTTTAGGAATCCTTGGTGACGAAGCTGTCGACGTGAGAATCCTTGCGCAGAGATAATAGTGGAATAATTATAATTAATACCTATTAATTATAATTGTAATTTTAGGGTTGACAGTAGGAATTTGTAACCTAAATTAACGGTACGTATTTACGCCACTGAGTGACGACGTGTGTGTTAAGTTTCCTTAATAATTAAGTCGCGTTGGTTTTAACGGTATTAAAATCTTACTAAAATTCTCATATCTTAAAAGATTTTTGAAGCAAGAGAATTTCGTCATAAATAATCATAATTTCATTGATGAAATTTCGGACCCACCGTCAGTTCAATACTCCAAAGAGTTTTCAGCTGAAATTTATTGAAATTTAGACTGAGAAAGGTGCTTGTCTTCAGACATTTTCACTGAAATTTTAGTCAATTTACTTATCATTTTGTTAAGTATAGCCATGGATTCATAACAGTTAGCCATGGATTCATAACACTCATGAATCCATGTTAGCAGCACGCTGCAGCATGATAGCAGCATGCCGGCCATCAGCTGTGAGCGCATTGCAGGAAATGAAGCGTTTGAGCCCCGGCCTCTTGTCCATCTGTTGTGTGGCCGCCCTCTGTCCCTCAGCCTCATGGCCATCAGCTGGTTTATCGTACCATCTCTCAGATGGTACTTCTCGTACCATCTGAGAGATGGTACGTGAAGGTTATGTGGTAAACATTACCTGTCACATTCAACTATCCATAAAAGATTGCTATTATTGCTCATCATTATAAATTTTTAAGAGATTTTGCGCTAAGTTTAGGAATCTTTCGTGACGAAGCTGTCGACGTGCGAATCTTCACTCGGAGATAATAGTGGAATAATTACAATTAATAACTATTAGAATAGAAGTGTCGGCGCTGAAGAAATAGGCCCATGGCCTGTTGCCGATTCTTGAACTTTTCGTGACTTGATTCACAACTATTAATTATAATTTTAATTTTTGGGTTGATAGTAGACATTTTTACCCCAAATTACCGGTGCGTATTTTCGCTACTGAGTGACGACGTACGTGGTGAATTTCTTTAATAATAAATCGCGTTGGTTCGAACGGTAGTACAGGGTTACTAAAATTCTCATATCTTAAAAGATTTTTAAAGCAAAAGAATTTCATCATAATTAAACATAATTTCATTGATAAAATTACTAAAACCACCGTCATTTCAATACTTCAAAGAGTTTTTAGCTGGAATTTATTGAAATTTAGACTGACAAAGGTGCTTGTCTCCAGACATTTTAATGGAAATTTTGATCAATTTACTTATCATTTTGTTAAGTATAGCCATGGATTCATAACAGTTAGCCATGGATTCATAACACTCATGAATCCATGTCTAACTAAGGGTAAAACAATCTATAAAATCTGCTTTACTCACGCATAACTGTCAGCCATGCCCCCGATGGGCTGGTGGATGCCTGGATACATGGAGTTAAATCCACTCTGGAGGGGGAGTCTGGAGGCAGGGTTCCCCCCGTGGGGCATGCCCCCCGCGCCCCCCACCTGCTCCGTGGAGCGTCTCTGGTTGCGTAGCTTCTCTTCTCGACGCCACTTAGCTCTGCGGTTACTGAACCAAACCTGCACGCACAGTGGGACCAAACGACACGCACACGTTACAACATGACACGTACATGTTACAACGTGACACGTAAAGTGGGATCAAACGACACGCACACGTTACAACATGCGTTACAACGTGACATGTACATGTTATAACATGACACGCACAGTGGGACCAAACGACACGCACACGTTACAACGTGACACGTACAGTGGGACCAAACGACACGCACACGTTACAACGTGACACGTACAGTGGGACCAAATGACACGCACACGTTACAACATGACACGTACACGTTATAACACAACACGCACACGTTACAAGATGACACGCACACGTTACAACATGACACACATGTTATACCGCAACACGCTTACGTGACGCAATAACAATGTCATATCATTCACATATCAGTGCAATAAAATGCAATTTTCGGATGCCTTTAGCCGGACTCTCCTCGTGATTTAATTAAATGCTCCTGCTCTCAGATATGAGCTGGAATTTGTAACGTAAAAGTTGTAACGCTCCTGCATGCCCCATTCATTTAATTCGTTGCCAATAATTATTGTATTAAGTACCAATTCTTAATGTCTATGGCGTTGTGACATGGATTTTTTTTATATTTTCATCTACTCCCGTTTTCAAATGTTTGGCTAGGTTGAATTGGGCTAGGTTAGGTTAGGCTCCACCCGCTTTACCGTTTGAAATAGGGAAGATGTAAAAGTATAAAAAAATCCGCGCCACGGCGCAATGGGCATTACAAAATATGTTTTTAATTAATTATTGGTACTAAGTGAAGGAAAAAAAAGATCCGGTGAAATGAGTTAAATTTGTTGAATGCAAATTTCAGTCAATACTTTAAGTTACTCCGACTTTCACATCCGTATGAATTGAATGGTAATTCTACAATTAACATAACTTATCCACACGCAAATCATTTCTCAACGAACACTAAAAAAACTGAGACTTTGTCCAATTAACGATGTTTTTTGCCCTCATATTTGGGTCATCCTGATGCAGTTTGGCCGAGAAAAATAAATTTTCAGTGCTACTTCTCGCGCCCTATCACAAGCTGAAAAATAAATTGGTCAAATTGTCTGAATAGTGGCACCTTTTCTGTCCTCTTTGCATGGCCTAATTTGGTCAATATGTATTGGATGACCCAAAACAAGGTCAAAATTGCACCAATATCTGGACAAAGTCACACTCATTTGGTGGCGAGCCTGAATTAGGAACCGCTTAGGACTCGGACCGAACGTAAATCATGTTCTGACTAGTCGCTGATTGCGATCAGTTGGCCAACTGACCCAGAATAACTTTGCGCCGAGTGTAGTGACTATTCGGCCGAAGCCTAGGCGGTCCCCGAATTTTGTTAGGGTCGTTACTGCGAGTGCATGAGACTTGTGTCCTACCTGGATTCTGGCCTCAGGGAGGCCAATCTTCTCTGCGAGGCGCTCCCTGGCGAACACGTCAGGATAATGTGTCCTCTCGAACTCTGTACACGTCAGAGGGAAAGATACATGTTAGCTACATGAACACGTCAGGGTAATGTATCCTCTCGAACTCTGTACACGTCAGAGAGAAAGATACATGTTAGCTGCATGAACACGTCAGGGTAATGTGTCCACTCGAACTCTGTACACGTCAGAGGGAAAGATACATGTTAGCTACATGAACACGTCAGGGTAATGTGTCCTCTCGAACTCTGTACACGTTAGAGGGAAAGATACATGTTAGCTGCATGTTTTATTTATTTGCAGGACAATATACCTATTACCTACAATGTGAAAAACATATTGGCACAAGTTCATCACACATATTAGAAATTAAGAGGTCAATACACATACTAACTATAATACCGAATAATCATTAAGTGCACGACACCACACATAAATGCCTAGAATAGATATATAGCTACAAACAATACATATTTCTTGAAGTACAGAACACATATTATCTTGATCACTGAACACATATTAAAAGAAATATTTTCACAACGTAAATACTATTATTTATATTATATTATATTATATTATATTATATTATATTATATTATATTATATTATGTTATGTTACATTATATAAGTAAATAATAAATATTTTGAGAACGAACCTTTTTCTAAGGCATCAATTTGTTCGTTAGTGAAGGACGTTCTGTTGCGCTGCAGCTTGCGCTTGAGCCGCAGCCGAAGCTGCGAGTCCTCGTCTGTGCTGCTGTTGTGCTCACTGTTGCCGTCACTTGTTGCTTCGTTGTTGTTGTCGCTCGGGGAGAACAAACCTAAGTGATAACAGGTGATAACAACTGTCATGGCGGTAACAACGGGCATGGGATAACAGCTGTTGTGCTAACTGTTACCGTCGCTTGTCGCTTCGTTGTTGTTATCGCTCGGGGAGAACAAACCTGAGTGATAACAGGTGATAACAACTGTCATGACGGTAACAACGGACATGTGATAACAGCTGTTGTGCTCACTGTTACCGTCACTTGTTGCTTCGTTGTTGTTGTCGCTCGGGGAGAACAAACCTAAGTGATAACATGTGATAACAACTGTCATGGTGGTAACAACGGACATGTGATAACAGCTGCTACATGGCGGGAACAACGGACATGTGATAACAGCTGTCATGGCGGGAACAACGGACATGTGATAACAGCTGCTGCATGGTGGTAACAACGGACATGTGATAACAGCTGCTGCATGGTGGTACCAACGGATATGTGATAACAGCTGTTGTACTACATGCTGCTGCTATGATGATAACAGCATCTATGTTGTAATGCGATAACAACATCTATGTTGTTAACTGCTGCTGTGGTGTTAACAAAAACGTGTTAGAATAAATCATGTTTTGTAATATTAATAATTATAGCTCATGTCCCCAATATAAAATCATGCATCATCATTTTTTGCAATGTATGCTGATTAAAATTTAAATAATTGACAGAGTTTTAGATGACTTTTTTAAATGATAAGAAATAGTATAAACTAATATTCTATTTTGGAAGCAGAGGGTATTTTTTTTATTTAAACGAACTGACGAACATTTGTTTAAAAATTGTCCACTCTTATATTTATTATTATTATATAAATAATAATTACAACAAGAAATAAATAAATTATTATTTATTTATTATTATTAAGGCGAAATCCATACCCGGGGATCGCAGGAGTGCGGGGGAGGCGATGTGGTGGGGGGTGAGACCGTATGGCCCCATCACACCCCCATTGCAGGGGGCGGGGGAAATGTCTGGAAAAACGACGGATTTACTGTAAATTTTATTGGCGATTACTTGCTATATAAATACAATATACGTTACAACACGACACGCACAAGTTAGAACACGACACGCACACGCTACAGCATGACACGCACACGTTACAACATGACGCACAAATGTTACAACACGAAACGCACACGACATAACACAACACGCCTACGTGATGCAATACACAATAACAATGTCATGTCATTCTTATATCAGTGTAATAAAATGCAATGTTCGAATGCCTTTAGCCGGCCTCCGCTCGTGATTTAATTAAATGCTCCTGCTCTCAGATATGAACAGGAATTTGTAACGTAATATCCACATACACATTAAATGAGGCCAATTCGACACGGGTGCGTGGTCGTTTAACCCAAGACACGGGGACACACCAAGACGCACCACGACGCACCACGACACACCATATAAGCCTGGGCTTATACATAAGTGGGCTATCCTGGTTCGGCACGCCCCATTCATTTAATTCGTAGCCAATAATTATGGAGTTAAATACAAATTTTTAATGTCTTGCGCTGCAAGTTGCGAAGATTTTTTTTATCTACTCCCGTTTTCGAATAGGTTTGGTTAGGTTAAATTGGGTGTTAGGTTAGGCTCCAATTGTTTTACCGTTTTAATTGAAAACGGGTAGCTGTAATACTGTAAAAAATATCTTCGCCACAGAGCAACGGGTATTAAAAACTCTGTATTTAATTTCATAATTATCAGTTACTAAGTGGAGGAAAAAAACGACCCAGTGAAATGAGTTAAATTAGTTGAGTGTAAATTTCAGCCAATACTTTAAGTTACTTCGATTTGCACATTCGTATGAATTGAATGGTAATTCTACAATTACCAAAACTTATCCACACACAAATCATATATCAATGGTCACTCAGAAAAAAACTGAGACTTTATCCAATTAGCGATGCACTTTTTGCCCTCATTTGTGGGTCATCCTGACGCAGTTTGGCCGAGAAAAATAAATTTCAGTGTTACTTCTCGCGCCCTATCAAAAGCTGAAAAATATATTGGTCAAATTGTCTAAATAGTGACTCCTTTTCTGCCCTCTTTGCATGGCCTAATTTGGTCAATATGTATTGGATGACCCAAAACAAGGTCAAAATTGCACCAATATTTAGACAAAGTCACTCTCATTACAGTGAGTGCATGAGACTTGTGTCCTACCTGGATTCTGGCCTCAGGGAGGCCAATCTTCTCTGCGAGGCGCTCCCTGGCGAACACGTCAGGGTAATGTGTCCTCTCGAACTCTGTACACGTCAGAGGGAAAGATACATGTTAGCTACATGTCATATTTACTTACAGTACAGAATACATATTAACTACAATATACAAACATATTTGCAAAAGTTCAAAACGCATATTAGCAAGAGCACAATACAACATGGCACTAACTATAAAACAGAATAATTTTTAATTACACGACACAACTCATAAATGCATAGATGTAACAACGGACATGTGATAACAACTGTCATGGCGGGAACAACGGACATGTGATAACAGCTGCTACATGGCGGTAACAACGGACATGTGATAACAGCTTTTGTGCTACATGCACAACATGTTGTATGATAACAATATCTATGTTGTAATGCGTATTGCGTACAACATCTGTATGTTGTAATGCGATAACAACAACTATGTTGTTAACTCCTGTTGTGGTGTTGGCAAAAATGTTTTAAAATAAATAATGCTTCGTAATAGTGATAATTATAGCTCATGTCCCCAATAATTATGACATGAAAAAAATCATGCATCATCATTTTTTGCAATGTATCCTGATTAAAATTAAAAAATAGACAGAGTATTAGATAACCCTTTTATATAATAAGAAACTGTATAAACTAATATTCCATTCGGCAGGCAGAGTATTTTTTTATTTAAACGAACTGACGAACATTTGTTTAAAAATTGTCCACTATTATATTTATTATTATTATATAAATAATAACAATATTAAATAATATATTATTATTTGTTTATTATTTTTAACGCAAAATCCATACCCGGGGATCGCAGGAGTGCGGGGGAGGCGATGTGGTGGGGGGTGAGACCGTACGGCCCCATCACACCCCCATTGCAGGGCGCGGGGGAAATGTCTGGAAAAAATAAGGTTTACTGTAAATTTATTGGCGATTACTTGCTATATAAATACAATATCAATCAATTGTTTTCTAGAAAGACAAATAACTAATATTGATTATAAAATATAAAAAAATAAAAGTTGCGATTACTTGCTATATAAATACAATAACAATTAATTATTGTACAGAGCTCCAAATAATTAATATTGATTATAAATTATAAAAAAATAGAAGTAAATCATAATTATAATTTATATATATAGTTTCTAGCTGCACTTTAGGATGGAAGCCGACCTCCGCCGAGGAGAATTAAGTTCTGAAGTAAAGTGTCAGTAATTGAAGGGAAATACATAAATATATTGAAAAATCACTGCTGCTTCTGTAGAGAGCCAATTAAACATGAATTTTCAAATTACTCACCACTATCAATGAACTAATTTAATGTATAAAAGATTAATTTCACAAGAACAGTTCTCGTTCTCATCACTTCTCGTGTTTATTTATTTTTCGCTTGCTATTAAACATATGTGTAACGTGCCCTCGAAGTTCATTTGTACCACACGGCTCCATAACTGACGTATAATATATAATATAACAACTTCCTATGATAATAATGATAATAATTAATAACAGTTATTTGTAGCAGTTAAAAGACTCGATAAAAGCGATGGGAGTATACGGAAATTCTCTCTTTTAATAATCTAAAATATTATAAATCGAACAAATATCAAAATTTATCATGAAATTTTTCTCTGTTTTCCGGCATCCAGACTGTCATATCTGGAACCCGTCAATAATTAAGATTTCCACAAAATATTTACAAAGATTTTGTACATAAATAAATAATTCAATGAACCTAAATTAATTAGTTCAAGTGAAGACGTCGAAAACCTCGCCTTGTGAGGGACGCGTGTATTCCCTGTGAGTAACTCTTATGAGTAACGCTAAAGTGTTCATAAACCACAACCTCGTCTTGTGAGGGTTGCGTGTCCCTGTGAGTTACTCTTATGAGTAACGCTAAAGTGTTCATGAACAACAACCTCGTCTTGTGAGGGACTCGTATTCCTTGTGAGTTACTCTTATGAGTAACGCTGAAGTGTTCATGAACCACAACCTCGTCTTGTGAGGGACGCGTATTCCCTGTGAGTTACTCATATGAGTAACGCTGAAGTGTTCATGAACCACAACCTCGTCTTGTGAGGGACGCGTATTCCCTGTGAGTTACTCTTATGAGTAACGCTGAAGTCTTCGTGAACCACAACCTTGTCTTGTGAGGGACGCGTATCCCTGTGAGTTACTCATATGAGTAACGCTAAAAAGTGTTCATGAACCACAACCTCGTCTTGTGAGGGACGCGTATTCCCTGTGAGTTACTCTTATGAGTAACGCTGAAGTCTTCGTGAACCACAACCTTGTCTTGTGAGGGACGCGTATCCCTGTGAGTTACTCATATGAGTAACGCTAAAAAGTGTTCATGAACCACAACCTCGTCTTGTGAGGGACGCGTATTCCCTGTGAGTTACTCTTATGAGTAACGCTGAAGTCTTCGTGAACCACAACCTTGTCTTGTGAGGGACGCGTATCCCTGTGAGTTACTCATATGAGTAACGCTAAAAAGTGTTCATGAACCACAACCTCGTCTTGTGAGGGACGCGTATTCCCTGTGAGTTACTCTTATGAGTAACGCTGAAGTGTTCGTGAACCACAACCTTGTCTTGTGAGGGACGCGTATCCCTGTGAGTTACTCATATGAGTAACGCTAAAAAGTGTTCATGAACCACAACCTCGTCTTGTGAGGGACGCGTATTCCCTGTGAGTTACTCTTATGAGTAACGCTAAAGTGTTCATGTAAAGACCCTCTTTAGACGCTGCTTAAGACGCGTTCAGCAGGCAGATCAAGGAACGCTTTCTCAAAAGAAGGATTTAGGCTCCTTAAAGGGTGG
The DNA here is from genome assembly GCF_000764305.2 of Hyalella azteca. Classification (NCBI taxonomy): domain Eukaryota; kingdom Metazoa; phylum Arthropoda; class Malacostraca; order Amphipoda; family Hyalellidae; genus Hyalella; species Hyalella azteca. The sequence goes on along the minus strand of NW_025939467.1, from coordinate 44,027 downwards.
GCCAAAGGGGAGAACTCAGCCCCGGTTATAGCTCCCCCCATCCCTTGAGGCTGGGCCTCTGAGGGAGGGTGGCCTCACAGGCCTCCGAAGGTGAGTGTTCTTAGAGGTCTCCGAAGGTAGGTGGCCTCAGAGGCCTCCATGGGGCAGGTGGCCTCAGAGGCCTCCGAAGGTTAGTGTCCTCAGAGGCCTCCGAAGGCGAGTGGCCTCAGAGGCCTCTGAAGGTAGGTGGCCTCAGAGGCTTCCAAGGGCGGGTGGCCTCAGAGGCCTCCGAACGTTAGTGTCCTCAGAGGCCTCCAATGGCGAGTGGCCTCAGAGGCCTCCGAAGATGGGTGGCCTCAGAAGCCTCCCAGGACGCACCGCTTTAGATGCCTGCGAGGACGGGTGGCCTCAGAGTACCCCGAAGACGCCTGGCCTCAGTGGCCTCCGAGGGCGGGTAACCTCAAAATCCCTCGTGCGGGGCTAAGGCCTCCGTTTTAATCCTATATGCGATCTTACCTCACTAGGACCTGAAGCAAATTCAGGTGTAGATTAAAAATTGAAGAAGTACAACAAATGCCATCTTCGAAATGTGCGATCCTACTGTCAGCGTTTCATTTTATATAATCAACTTAAAAAAAAGTTCATTTGTTGTTAATTAAGGCATAATTAGTAGAGATCGTTTAGAAAACGAGTTTGTCTCACCCGCGTTGAGACATCGGTAACGGTACCGGTGTCTCAACTGTTTTACATTGGCTATTATAATGACAAAATAAATACAACAAAATAAATTACGAAAGACTCGAAACGACGAGAAGACTTATTCGTAGCTTCCAAGGTTTAAATTAACTTTTAATTTTGTCGGCCTTAAACTATAGAAGCTATCATCTCTCATCTTCTTATGACAATTGCGTTAATAAACGACAAGAAATTTATCTACATTTTAAATCATCGTAGTTGGTAGAAATTAAGAATGATTGGTTTCATCCTTCTTCGCTCAATGAGAAAGACGTGAATAATGTGAGTATTAATAAAAAAAGCAACAAATTGTCGGCCGGATCAGAAGATGAGAATTGGGAGCGGCACTCAGCGTGAAAATCTACTTTCCCTGCCGGAAATAAAACGGGCCTTCGAAAGTCACCCAGAAAACGATTTTGAAAAATTTCAAAGTCAGCGAATCTGGTGACACATCCCACAGCATGGTCCGGGTAGTGGTTCACATCGCACAGCATGGTTCTGGTGATGGTTCACATCCCACAGCATGGTTCGGGTGGTGGTTCACATCGCACAGCATGGTTCGGGTGATGGTTCACATCGCACAGCATGGGACGCGAGGTGGTTCACATCGCACCGTGATGATTTACATTATTTTTTACGCATTAATGATAGTACGTCTAAGTTAATAAATCCAGTTATCGCACAAAAAATCTTGCCCCGAAAGCCTAAATTTCGGACAACGCAAATGCTGCATCGTTATATACTGGAAGGGTATAAGTGCGAAAAGCGCATCTAACGCTCACAAAAGTCATAGCCTATCATGTGAAGATAAAGAATCCTAGTCGAAAGAACTGGTGAAGAGCAACAATGAAGAACACAATTGAGAAGGGTGAAGGGCCTCATTGAAGAGCGAAGCAGCGAAGAGGATGAAAAATACGAGGACTGAAGAGCACTCGAGAGCGTGAAGCCGCAGCTGCTGCTTCCTCGCCGTGAATTCAGTTTCGCTGGAAATAAACTGTAGGCAGGAAATTATCTTCTCGTACGCAATGAGAAAATAATAACCCATTATCTTCCTCTTAAAAAATAGCCTTAATAATGCGTAACCTTTGATATAACAACCATACGAAGAGTTTCTGGGAGTAACCTATGCTTGAGAAACATTATTTAGGAGTAATAGACCAAAATTCGCTATAATTCTTCAAGTAACACTTGAAGTAGCTTGGGGGTAATTGTAGCAGTAACTCTCTATAAGTTACCCGGTCTGTCAGTATCTCTCAACTTGATGAAATAACGTAGCTGAAGAATATTGATACCTTGGTAATATACACTTAGATAAATAAGTGAGACTTTGTACATATTACGATGCACTTTTTCCCTTCGTGTGGGTCATCCGGACCATGTTTGGCTCGAAAAAATGCGTATCAGTGCGACATGCAGTAAGTGCGCCAATATTTGGACAAAATATACTCTTTAAACATGATGAGTGTATATTCTTTGAACGTGATTGATATGAGTAGACACGCTACTATCAATTCAGTGCGGTTATGATAATATTTGGACTTGTGTTACACAGCTTTGCATTTAAGGTAATGATAGTGATGTTTAAAAGTGAATTAGTATTCGAAAGAAAAGTTTATTGAAACAAGGACAGCCTTAAATTTAGGCTGCTCTTAAATACGGTACTCAGAACGCAACGTATCCGGAGGTTGCTCTCAAATACGGTCTTCAGTACACGGTGTGTCTGCAAGCTGCTCTAAAATACGGTCCTCTGAACACGGTTTGTCTGCGAGCTGCTCTGAAATACGGTGCTCTGAATACGTCGCGTCGGGTGCCTGCTCTAATACGGTCCTCTGAACACGTCAAGTCGGGTGCCTGCTCTGAAATACGGTGCTCTGAACACGCCGCGTCGGGTGCCTGCTCTGAGATACGGCGCTCTGAACACGTCGCGTCGGGTGCCTGCTCTGAAATACGGTGCTCTGAACACGCCGCGTCGGGTGCCTGCTCTGAGATACGGTGCTCTGAACACGTCGCGTCGGGTGCCTGCTCTGAAATACGGTGCTCTGAACACGTCGCGTCGGATGTCTGCTCTGAAATACGGTGCTCTGAAGGACGCCGAGGCTCTGTCGGTCGTCGTAAAACCGGAATTTCCGAATTTTTATGGAGCGCGCGACAGAAAAATTTCGGCACACCTCACTAAATATCTCGGCCGGCATATCAGCGGCCAGACAATGATCTACCATCATGCCGTGATGATAGTCTCATGATACTCAGAAGACTGGTACTTCACCAGCGGCGAACTCGCATACGTCGTCGAGATGAAGAACTTTGCTACACATGCGGACATTTTATGTCTTTGGTGGAACGTTTTTATTCGTAAAATGTGTTTTTTTTATTTTGTAACTCAAGAAATATTTGTTATGATAAAAAAAGGTCGATATTTGTTCCCTATCTTGTTAATGTACAACCAATGGCGACGCGAAGATCTGAGTAAAATGGCAAGTTTTATAGGAAATTTTCACTATAAAATTAGAGGCAACAATAAAATTCCTGCATTTTTCTAAAAAATATTTTCATTCACTCCTGTGATCACCTGACTTGAAGATAATTAAAGTATTAATGAGCTATCTGCTGATTAACGGAATTCAATTTCTTTTGGAATTAATAGTATATTAAATATTTTTTCATGTAAATGACCATGAAATTGTGAATTCTAAGCCATAATGAAGATACTTACAAACACAGTTGTTAAGATAATAGATAGTTGCATCACACTACATTTTTTCCTCGAGGGAAATCCGAGTTCAAGTATTAAAGTTTTGAACATTCCATAATTTTTTAACATTCCATTAAAGTTGCAATCGAGTTACACGCTAATATTTCAGGTGCTTTTAATTAATAATAATTATTAATAATTCAGGGGCTCTTAATTAATTTATATCCTTGAGGCAGCAATTGTTTACCGTCTCATTACTCACTTATCATGTAATGTAAATGATCTCAGCTACCCTCTACGTCTGCCTTTTATTTTCCAAACCTGCAGCGGTAAAAATATGCGATTTTTTCACATCTTTTTACCTTCGTTCCTGTTCCTGAAAACTTCAGGCTGCTCACTCAATTCAACGGTAGCTCCATCCCTCACTTTCACTCACCATCTCCCCTCCCTTCCAACATGGCTATTCTTTTTGCTTCCCTCACTTCCCTCAGCATCCCTCAATTCCCTCAGCCTTCTTCACTTCCCTCAGCTTCCCTCACTTCTCTCAGCCTTCCTCATTTCTCTCAGTTTCCCTCACTACCCTCAGCCTTCCTTCCTTCCCTTAACTCCCCTCTTTACCCTGAGCCTCCCCGCCCTCGGCGCCTGCCTTCCCTCATCAGGCGCTCATTTGGCTCTACTCCCCTCTCGCAATTTACAGTTTTTGTGGTGCGGAGCTTTTTGCAATTATCTTCTGCTTCCGACATTGATTTTAGCGCCGGAAAATCTCGACGCGTTCGACTTTTGAGGAGTTTAAGTGCGACTCAGTTGCGGTGATGGCGTCTCGAACGAAATATTTGGGGAGCGAAATCAAAAATTGCGCATTTCGACCAATCAGAACTCCCTGACATGCTGGGGCGTACATTACGAGGCCACAGATGCTTCAAATTTTTGGTTAAAATGACATTAAGAATTACGCAATGACTAGAGCGACTACAATCAAAGGTTCAAGCAGAAAAATTAGCATAAACAAATGCGAAAAATTCTTTCATAAAAATAAAGTGGAGCATAATAAATTAGTTTCCAATTATTGTGTACTGATTTAACCCGCGCCGGACCACATATGTACAATTGTATTTGCACTAGGCACGATTCCGACGTTGTAAAATTATGCAGTCTGAAGTGGGCCAAGGAAACTTGCGTCTCTCACGAAGCCTGAATTGGCAAGAAATGTTTGCTGATTTCAGTTTGTTGCGAGCATTTGTAATTCCACTATACCGAGGCATGTGGCCAGCAAACATCGTCCATTAGCTATACCTCTTGTGTTGGTCGCTACTCTTAACTTCTTGGAACTTCGGCTTTCGCCACTGAAGGCAAACAAAATTTCGGTGCGCACAGGCGGCGGTGACGCGCGCCGTAGCACTAACAGGATTACGACTTCGGTTCACGAACGCCCAAGACTAAGCTTCCCTCTAGGCGTTGAAACAACGCTGATTATGAGTTGATTTCGTTGGGAAAAAGTTTAATCAATGTTATTTCAACGTCAGAGGCCACGACTGTGATAGGACTCAAACCGATCAATCTTTTGCTACGAAACTATAAATAGGATTGTAAAAACAGACATAAGAAATGAGTATGTGTCGTAGATCAAATGCACTCCTTGAAGAAGAAAATAAAGCAAGCGGGAAATTAAAGTAAGCAGGAGTTAATTGAATGTAAAATGATGACCATTACAGGACATGTAATAAGCGCTCATGAGAGGTGACTCATGGGCTTAAATTACTGCAAAGCAAATTGCATAAGACGATCCTGGAATTAGGGCATTTTCTCATTTTTTGCTACTTTTTTAGCGCATTTTCTCATTTACGGAAAAAAGGCGCTAATTGCGCTCGTCATGTTCGTCTGTCTGTCCATCTGTCCGTGACCTCAAGTTTTCGTCGACGAGAAAATACGCTCTCTGTCACTCACGCATTGAGTACTGAGTTATATATTTTTCAAATATTGATGCCATCTCCTGGACCGTGTTCAACTCTCGCCCGCCATTCAAGTCCCTACAAATTTGCTATTATGAAAGGGAATAATGAATTCAAGTGGACGAGTTTGCAGGACAGCCGAGGACACTCTTGACTTATCCTCAGACATAACAAAGGATAAGTGGACGAGTTTGCAGGACAGCCGAGGACACTTTTGACTTATCCTCAGACATAACAAAGGATAAGAAGAAATTATCCAAGGCGCAGGTGAATCCTCTTCAATTATAAGAGTCCTATTTAAATAAATCGAACAAGAAAGGTTCAAGAATAAAGATCGACTAAAGGCTCGTGAATGGAGGCTTTTTGATCGAAGGCTCAGTCGCGTGTTTGGTGAGCGCTTACGAGCCAATCATAAGATGAGAGACAATCGCCAAAATTTGGCCATCGTTCGAGCCTGATTGTGGCCGGACAATCGAGGATTGTTTGCTGCGCGGTTCATCCCATCGGTCAAGATCGGCCGAAGTGAAGGAGCAGAACGTGCGTACGAAGCGTGCACGTGTTGACGTGTAGCCGTACGTGCAGACGTGTAGCTGTGCGCGTTGACGGGCAGCCGTACGTGCAGACGTGTAGCCGTGCGTGCATGTAGACGGGCAGCCGTACGTGTAGACGTGCAGTCGTGCGTGTAGACGGACAGCCGTACGTGTTGACGGGCAACCGTACTTGCAGTCGTGTGTAGCCGTACGTGCAGACGGGCAGCCGTGCGTGTTGGCGGGCAACCGTACGTGCAGTTGTGTAACCGTACGTGTGATGGGTAACCATGTATACGTGTAGCCGGGCAACCGTGCGTATGTGTAACCATATATAGGTTACTGGGTATAGGTATAGGTTTGGATTTGTCTAAATGGCAGTAAATCTTCTATAAAAATCTTCTTCCACCGTTGAACAATGAGCGAAGAGAACAACGACGTCGTCGACATACGGTCGTCTGGTCGCTATAGCGGCAGGTTCTGAGTTAAGGAAATCAATTTATTGTACGAAGACTTTAGCTTTATTGGAACCAGCTCTGCGCCTTGAGTCTTGACAATGCGGGTTGACTATTATAATCGTCCATGTCATCCCCGATCTTATTCATGTTCACTAATGGCAGTTGTCAACATTTACTTAGGATGAGATTGAGATCAAAGGATGCATGATGAATCAAAAGGATGAGTCAAGAATGAGTCAAAACCTTAATTGCGTGTTTTTAAGTCTATAATATGTGCAGTAGTACCATGAGTTGTTCACGTTTCAAGCATGACATGGAAGTGCGATACCTAGTTATAGCTAAGATTCAATTCAAGTAAAAGTACACATGATTCATGAACCATTATACATTGTATTAAATAGATCATGAGTCCTGTTCCAAATATAAATATATCAAAATTAATATCAATCGAAATTTCATACAAGTTGAAGTACATGCAATTCATGCACAATAATTATGTCTAGTTGATGTTTATGTGTAGTAATTATGTTTTAGTACGTATTATATTACTGCATTGAGAGAATAATATCTTATCGACCAATGACACATTCATTGAATACTAATTTCATCGTCGATTACCAGAAAACTTTAATTGTTCTAAGTATATAATTTGAATTTAAGTTGTTAATAATTAATGGAAAAATACCAGTAATTAAGATTATTGTACATATTGACGTGGAAAAGCACAATAATAATGATTTTTTTGTCGAGTCGCCAGAGATTGCTCCTCGCATCCACACGTTCATGACGCAGAATCAGCACTCTGCCACTCTCTGCCACACTCTGCAACACTCTGCCACTCATTGCTGCTCTCTGTCGCACTCTGCCACACTCTACCATACTATGCCACCNCCACACTCTGCCACTCTCTCATCCTGCACCAGTAACGCCACAAACAAACACAACTGCGGACCTGACGTCGTCGATGCACAAAGGCAGTTCAATTGTTACCTGCCCCACCAGCTTATTAATGCAAATAAAACTGGGGAGACAAATTCGTGGAGAAAGGCAGCTGACAAATCGTCTAAATTTAAAAGTATGAGGGCTTAATTAACGGCCACTGGTTGATCGAATTTAAGTCATGATGACTTACGAATCATTTAGTTAGTGAATTATAGAAATAACAAAGACAGCAACCTGGTCAATAACAAAACACAATTGAAAAGCATAAATAGTTTGGCGATGCAATAAACACAGCTGTGAAGGTCAGCATCGATGCTGGAGTTTACAGAAATTCTTTTCCCGCGTCACGTTTAAGAACGAACTCTAAATTTCTGCTTAAATTCCAGGATATGGCATTTGTCACATTCCTATAGAAAAGTCTGAAATCTCAGCCAAAAAAGTCTCAAAAGACTGAAACCACCCTAGATGACTCTAGAATGTTTGCGAAATTACCCTGCCCATGACTGAAACTACCCTAGATGAGTCTAGAATCTTTGCAAAATTAATCTGACCAAGAAAGAAACCACCTAAAAGAGTCTAATATCTTTGCAAAACTACCCTTACGGAGTACGAGCCCAAAACTCAAGTTCTTCACTAAGTACAGAACCAAGGCAGAAGTCCATCTCTAATTCAGAACAAATTAGTGGGATTGACACGAGTTTCGGGGCCACAGGACATCAAAGGACCTCAGCGGTTCATTTTCTGCCTCTTCAGTTTCTTGCGTCCAGATCGTGGCACATGAAAGAACATCTTAAAAAAAAAGAATATTGAGTCGCCTTCCACGGTGAAAAAAAGAACTTAATACGCAGAGATAGCAACGGAAAAATGGGCTTTTGGTCTATTCATTCTACACTGCATGTTTTGCGTGTAATTACACATAATATTACGAGATATTGAAGTTATTAGAGAAAAACCAAAGATGTCGAACAGGTAAAATGCCTCAACTTTTATAGAGTCAAATTTTATAGATATTCGTTCGATATCACTTGCGTGGCTTCATTTGATAAGATGGCGTGTTAGCCAAAATCTTCGAGAGCAACTCGGAATCAGAAGAAATTCAATTTAGATGCAAAACTACGTATATTATAAAGTTATTACTATCAACATTGGACTCAATCCCGTGGCGTCATAAACGCAAAGGTAATTTTTATACCAGTTAAAAATTAATAATTTTCCACAACTTCATGCGACGTGTACAAAACATACACCCTATATATACAAATTATCGTTATATGCGCATCAAAAACATAAGCGTTTGCCAGGTAGAAACAATCCTTCAAAACAACAAGGCTTATGAAATAGATCTATTTCCGACTACAAAGAATACGCAGCGCGACCTACGTGAACATTGACACCGTATTCGACAATTATAAAAGTTATTCCTAATGTTTTATTGATACTATCGTAAGTTAAATACTACTGAACTTTTACGAGCGGATGCTCAGTCGTCTCTCAGGACTTCAAATGCCCAACGCAGCAACGTCGGCAATATTGAGGCGGGTCAAAAACTAGACAGGCTTCAACGGACGCTGGTCAGCCTCCTGAAAGTGGATCCTTTGATGACCTCCTCGCCGACCCTTGACTGCAACCCTTGTCTCGCCCTCGTCTCGCCCTCGTCTCGCCCTCGTCTCGCCCTCGTCTCGCCCTCGTCTCGCCCTTCGTCTCGCCCTCATATCGCCCTTCGTCTCGCCCTCGTCTCGCCTTCATCTCGCCCTCGTCTCTCCCTCGTCTCGCCCTCGTCTCGCCCTCGTCTCGCCCTCGTCTCGCCCTCGTCTCGCCCTCGTCTCGCCCTCGTCTCGCCCTAGTCTCGCCCTCGTCTCGCCCTTGAGGCCTCATAACCTGGCTGGCTAAGGCATTCATCGCTTTGCTAGGGAATAGGTTAAGGCACGCAGTAATGGTGCGGTGATGTTATGCCGCGGTGCGGTAATATAGCATGTCGAGGTGCCGCAGTGGTATGCTGAGGTGCGGTAATTGAGTGCCGTGGTGTGGGAAAAACTGCCAGTGGTGCGGTAGTTAATTATAAATTTTCAGCCAAAATGAAATAATTGTTTGCCTCGCATGCGCTAAATATTGGCAAAGCAGCATTATTATTATTATCATTATTATTATTATAATTATTATTATTATTATTCGTAATGCAGGTCAATATTATTAGAATTACGCGGTGGCAACCGCGATGGTTGCCACACGCGCGACAATGGTAGCAAAAAATTCGGCAACGGCTGCCACAGATACGATAATTGCTTATATATAAACGCCATTATGGTTGCCTCCAATGCGGTAATGACTAGCAATAACAACCGATTGTGCAATTACGACAATCTCATTCGCGTGAAATTAGGTAAATTGTGAATATTCGCGAATACTGAAATTAAAGATGAAATGACATGTGAACGAATATGAATAGGATGAACAGAAATTCAGACAACAGCTGGAATACAGTCTGTAAAAATTTAGACATAGGTATAGTATAATCTGTAAAAATCAAGATTAAATGTACAGATGCTATGTCAGCCTCTCAAACCCCAAGCAAACTTGATTATTTAACTTTAATTAAGATTTTTAATCAAGTAAATAATACCAATTCCAATAATAACTAATTATATATGAAATACTGAAGAAATATCGCTATTACCTCGTAAAGTTCGTCAAGTGACCATCCGCACAATTCAATAATCACCAATGATATATGCAATACTGAAGAAAGATCGCTATTACTACGTAAAGTTCGTCCACACAATTATTTTCGCATCGGGCGGTGACCTTGGGTCATAAAAAGATATCGCGGCGCTTATGTCGCCGGATTGTGTCGCCGGATTGTGTCGCCGGATTTTATGTCAGCATCACTTTCATCTCGACATGATCTGGTTGAGGCGAACACAAATGCTGCTCTTCATTCCCACCGCAAGAAACCGAACACTTTTAGCTTTTTTCTGGACCTCATTATGAGGAAGAAGCGTCGGCCGCAGGCGGCCTGAGTATTTTTTTGCAGATTTTTTCTTGGGTTCGTTGTAAGGAGACCAGCTAGTGAAGAGTACCACTACGAGAAATGAGTGAGTCTTTGTCAAAACAACGATGCAATTTTTAAGCTTGTGGTTGGCATCCTGATCCATATTTTACAGGCTAACGGCGTATCAGTACTACGCGCAGAAAATGTATAACTATTCAAACACTGTGGCCCTGGAATCGCCGTGATCCGGGGACTTCCAGCTTAAATTTAAATTGAAATCTTTCAAGTTTTAAATTAAGTAAAAAGTTAAAGTGTAAATTTATATATAAAACGTTACAGTTTTAATTTTAATTTAAAACTTTAAAGTTTTAAAGTAAGTAAAAAGTAAAAGTTTAATTTTAAATTTAAAACTTTCATTTAGAACCGGTCACACTCAGAATAATGAATGGGTTATATTGTACAAATAGTGACCCACTATTACCCATGGCATTAATGCGCGATCTGAATTAGTCTTCACTATCTTTTCAAGCGAAATATTTTATATAAATTACAGGATTCAATGCTGAAGTATTGTAAATTGAGCTTTGTTGTCCAGAGACCTTCATTAAATTCTTAGGAAACTAATCTTGAAATTTCGCATAGACCTAAAGTCTTAAACGCACTTCTTTTACATTAACAAAATTTGTATTTTCCTTACTATAACAAAATAACCATATAGGTTTTGGTAAGTTTGCTGATTTAATTAACGAACATATTTTATGTTTCTTATTAAATTGTGAATTCATTGATTTTAAATTAACCCGCTAGCCACTGTACGTGAGCCGCGCGAAGAACCAACTTATCCTCCCGTATTAATCCTTTAACAAAAATGTGTTTCGTTTTAATATAATAAAAAATCTCTTTTTGCTGACGAAAGCACGGATTTTTATACATGGAGTATCAATGTCCTAGTATGTATATGATACCCCAGCCGAGGCAGCGATCTTGTCTTGCTTCAGCCAGAAAGAAAGAAGATAAAAACCAAGAAAAAATACGCGCGTCTAATCAGGCGAGTAAAAATGAATGGCGCTGCTAAGATATCTGGTATCCCACGTTCTAACCTGACTGGTAAACGTATATTGTATTGATAATATATTATTATTTTTAAGAATGTTTCTATTGCCGTTACATTAATATTAATGTAAGAAATATCGTTAGATGGTGCTCTGTGATAAAATAATCATTGATTTGTACATCGTACATTAAAATAAGTTCCACGAAGAAAAATCCTTACTCTCTTCACGCTACTTTTATCTTTGATTTGTACATCGTACATTAAAATAAGTTCCACGATGAAAAATCATTGCTCTCTTCACGCTACTTTTATCAATTAAACAAGTATTGCTCTAAGAATAAATAATTATTACCTCCCTTTGTTTTCACTAATAATTGGTTTGAAGGCTCATGTTGACATAGGCACCCACCTGCCTGATCTCTGTCAAAACCTCGCGAAGTAGTTCCTGCAGCGCAGAGTTTGGGTGCTGAGGAAGACCGAGGTGTGACACGGCTGTGAAAGTAACAATAATTTCCCTGATACAACTTTCAACACTAATGAAGTATAGCAGGAATAACAATATAAAATTGATTGTTACCTCGTTTAGTGTCATCGCGAGGTAGTCCGTGCAGCGCAGAGTTCGGGTGTTGAGGCAGACCGAGGTGAGGTGCGGCCGCGGAAGGATACCACGCCGCCCAGCCCGCGGCCGCGGCGCCTCCGTTGAACATTCGCAGTTTGTCGTAAACGCTTTCGCTGTTGCCGACATTTGCTGCTGATTGTTCTTTCTGCGTCGCTAAGTTACGCAGCACCCGATTTATTGAGGACACCTGGCAACGAATGAAAAAATTATTTTGCGGGATGTTTAAGAAACCTGGCACAAGAAAAAATCTTGAAGTTGTGTTTCGAACACCTGCTAAGAGGGTTGATGGTTTGCAGTGGTGTTGTGATGGTTTGCAGTGGCTTGCATTATAAGTTGTGTTTAGGACAGTGCAACCATTTCCTGCCTATTGTTATTTTTGAATTGTAAGTTTTCTGCCTTCGTGTGTGCCTAAAAAAATATGACTTAAGATTTACATGCTAACTTGAAAATCAAACTTAAAAATTTTGCTGTCCAGCCGCTAGGAAGCGAGGGTGAGGGAGTGAGGGAGGAATGAGGGGAAGTGAGGGAAGTGAGAAGGGAATGAGGGGGAGTGAGGATGATGAGGGCTAGTGAGTGGGGGGAGAAAGGGGAGAGAGGGTAAGGCGGAGTCACTGAAGCGGAAGAAAATGGCGAATTAGCGCAAGCCCTCGGGCGAGGGGAGAAGAGAGGAGAGGTGAAGAGGGGAGGTAGGGAGGCGTGGGGCAGAATGGAGGTAGAGAGAGAGAGGGGAAGTAGAGAGAGGAGACGAGAGGGGAGGTAGAGAATTGAGGTAGGGAGGATGGGAGAGAGCGGAAATAGAGAGGGGAAGTAGGAGTTAGGGGAGGTGTAGAGGGGAGGCAGGGTGTGCTGTTGATGACATTAAGTGAAGTAAAACTAAATGCATAATCCTAATTAGAAATTACATCCGTGGCAGGGACGGCCGATCTCCTGACAATCACTCATATACATTAAATTACTGAAGGCGATACAGGATTAAAGCACTAAGATAGCGTTCATAATAACTCATAAGTGAAATCTTCAAACTCATAAGCGTTTTTTATTGTAGACATACTTAAACTAGATTATTATTTGCATTTAATGTGTACTTTTCAAATATTATTAATTTATCTCCTGTCAATAATGACGTCAGTATTATAACTATCGCCTAGAATGCCATTTAGTTATTTTTCTGGCAGACTATATCGCAATAATTTAAGATTTTCATCCGCCTTTTACCACTGAAATGTTGACATAAAATGTAAAATATTGCAACATCGGTCGACCATTCGAGATTTTGCATTAATTGCGTTCCTTTAATTTAATGAGATTACCTTTGCATGCCCTATATATTCATTATTTAATTTTGATTAACTTGAATTATTACGTCAACATTTTTCTTCTCCACCAACATCATTCCTTCATTATTTCTTCATCATCTTATTCATTTATTTCCTTCATAAAATTTTAATAATGACATATCATCACATGACTCAAATCGATACAAAAACTGCACATGAATTCTTGCGTCATTCGTAAAGCTGCTATTATTATAGCAATCGAATAGCATTCAGAATCTCTTCTATATGAATAAGAACAAAATCACTTTCGAATTAAAAAGAGCTGCTATCATTCCCGATTTATAACTTTCGCATTCTCAATAGCTGTTATCATTCGGTCAAATCATAATAGCAATCAAGTAACATTCACATTCAAGATATCGTCTACAATTTACAATCAAGTTACATTCACATTCAAGATATCGTCTATCATTCACTTTAAAATAACGTTCGCATTCACACGAATTGTTATATAACTACGCTCACTCGGACACAATAACATGACAATATTGTAAATAACATGACATTATTGTAAATAACCTGACAATATTGTAAATAACATGACAATATTGTAAATAACATGCCAATATTGTAAATAACATGACAATATTGTAAATAACTGCTTTATATACTGTAATTTCTTGTACGCTAGAAAGATCCTAACGAGTTGCTTGCATACCCGCGCCGGCATAACAAGTAACATTAAAGTTAATTTGAAGAAAGTACGAAAAACGGTAAGCAATTTCATAAAAAACTAGTATTTGCTACTTGATTGCAGGAAGGAATAACAGGACTCGGACAAGTTTGTCAGTTGGGACATATAAGGCAAGTTCATTTCTGGACGACATGAGCTAGCCTGACATAGGACCGAGGTAGCTCCGTGTAGCTGTCCCAGCGAATCATGTCACTCTATAGTTCAACTTGGGACTGCGACTTGTGACTGAGATATGCGACTACTGGACATTAGATTTCAAGTCCGAGAGACCACCCGCGACAACATTGATTGCTTGTCTTGATGAATTTGTATTGCATATCACGCAGAGGAATTGGTGAACGGTGCGCTGCAAAACACAACCATCATTTTAATTTATAAAATCGAATCGTGCATCTGTGTTGATCTAGTGATATTCCAAAAGCGTATCAAAATTTAAAGTAAGTAATTTGAATTCATTGAAAAGTTGACGGTAATTTTCGCTCTCTAATAATCCCAAATTTTTGGTGAATATCCGTTGAAATGTTATATTAATTCGATATGGACGTTAAATCACGGTTCTCATCCCACTCATCAAAAGCACTCAGTCATGAAACCTTCGATAAAATGGCACGCAACTGTAAGAAAGCACGCAATATTCATTCACAAATTTAATGATGTATGAATTTGTGAGAAATTTCGAGATTGCGATTTCGAATTGTAGAAGTCGATAAAAATTAAATTGAGAAATCTCGGGTTGAGAAATTATAGTAATTTCGAATAGTGAAATTGAAAAATTTTGAATCGAAAATTCTGGAAAATTAAGAATCGAGAAACTTGAAAACTTCAGAATCTAGAAATTCGAAAAAGTGCTAAGCGATAAATTTCAAATTGACAAATTTATAAATTTCAAATCAAGAAATTTCGAATATAAAAATATCGAGTCGATAAGTTTGACATTTGTTTTAGAAAGACCACGCAACAAAACATCAAACGGCCTGCGCAGCACTGAATTGAATAGCTTGTTATCCTTGTCATCAGATAATCAAGGCGAATTAATAACAAACTGCGTGTACACGCGACCGCTGTTGTCCGAGGGGAAGCCTTATTTGACATCGATAACTCTAATAACATTATTGATAATGATAATAACATTATTGATAATGCTAATAATGTTACATGTCGTAACAATGGCTCGAGGGCGGCGGCCACAACATTTAACGACTGCGGCAAACAAGATAAGTTGCTGGTGCGCCGGCTTCACATGACTTCAGCGTGCGCGGTCCTGAGTGAAAATATCAACACGCCATTATATTATGAAAATTTCACTGATAAAATCTGTATTGAAACTGTAGACAGTCTATTTTTTATTTGGAATTTGCTTTGAATCTGCCGTGGAGATTTAAAGCAATGACATAAGCGGAGCAGAAATGTGATCGTTGTGTGCATTGTATTTTGTACGTTTTTGTGAGATTTATGAGTTTTGTCACTTAAGAATACGAGAAATTTATTGTGTAATATAGCAATAGTGCCACTGTAAATATCACAATAGCAGTGATACAGCTTGCTGATGTACGTAAAATAAAATATATATGTAATGTACATGTAAAAATGTACGCTAATCAAGCCCTTCACAACAGCCATACATCAGCAAAAATAATAAGCTCTATTTCTTCCCCACTTCGATTGCGATGCACAAGCATTGAATTCTCATAAAATGAACACATACACCAGCCTCACTGCAGTCAGTGTTGTGTATAACCATTAATTAATTTTTATAAAATAAGCACGTACGCCAGCCTCACCGAACTCACTATTATGCAACACGTGAAATAAACACATTCAACAGCCTACTGCACTCAATACTATTAACAACCATTAACTTCTCATAGCATGAACACTTCTGCGTAATGCTGGTATAAATCACTTGGTATGAGCAGATATGCGGCTCGCACCGCAGTCTGTTTACGCGATAACGCACATGAGGCGCGTACAAAGGCCACGGTGAGGCTCGTACAAAGGCCACGGTGAGGCACAAACAAAGACCATGCTGGCCGAGACGCCCGGTATCTTTAACAAGATCGCCTGGGTCCCTTGGGGCCCCAAAGAACCGCTAATAGACTTACAGGGTCTTTATAGGGTCACTTAAGTGACCCGCGCTACACGATAGGGTCACTAGTGGGGCCTGGTGGTGTTCTGAAGGAAAGCTGTGATTGTTAATACAAGGCTGTTACTAGATGATGGATCGATGATGTTTATAGTACTTACGAAATATTTATTATGAATTTGAATTTTATTATGAACAAATTGGTTGTCTTTTTAGAAATGATGCGTAGATTTTTCCGATGTGAAAGGGCCGGAATCGATGATTTTTTATTATACCTACGAAATATTTATAATCAATGAATGTAAATATTATTTTGTGAACGTCAATTGTTTATCTCTTTTACAAATGATGTTTAGATTTTTTTGATGTGAAAGGTCCGGATAATTAATTTTGTTCAAGGAAGATTCAATGTGATGTTGAAATTGGATTTAAAATGCAAAACGCTTCGCGGGTTTGGACACACCGAGAAAGAGTGAGTAAATGAATAAATAAGACACGAAAACACCACGTATACGTACACACACTAGTATACAATTCAACCAAGAAAGCCAACTGACGGGATTCATCGCTTGACTTTTGAATTTATTTGTGCTCGTATTATTAATTCTTGTATTTAAGTGTAATTTCTACCTACTAAATTGCAATATTTGCGAGAGTCTTTTGATTTTATTCAACACGGAATGTTGAACGTAAGATTTTCGCTAAAATTTCCCTCAACTCTACTGCTGACTCAACCGAGGGCAGCTCGTCTGCCTCTGGCGACGATCAGAGGGCTACCGACCCTCAGGAACCCTTATTCGATTATAGCATAACTCCGCGTAAACGATGGAGAGGGCGCTTAACGAGCTAAACCCCCCTACCTTCTTACGCCTTCTTGTTTCCTTCACTTCCTTGCACACTCATTCCTGAACTTATTCATCATACCCTCACTTATTCCTCATTCCCTCATTCCCTCACTTATTCCTCATACCCTCACTTATTCCTCATTCCTTCATTTATTCCTCATACCCTCACTTATTCCTCATTCCTTCACTTATTCCTCATACCCTCACTTATTCCTCATTCCTTCATTTATTCCTCATACTCTCACTTATTCCTCATTCCCTCATTCCTTCACTTATTCATCATACCCTCACTTATTCCTCATTCCCTCACTTATTCCTCATGCCCTCACTTATTCAGCTATTCCGCATTCCCTCACTTATTCCTCTTTCCCTTACTTATTCCTCATGCCCTAGTCTCTTAACACCATTAATCCTTCACGTCTGCGATTCATCACTTCTCTTTGCTTCCATTTCAACTGCCAAAAACTGTGTTTCAGCTTCATCATAACCTATAGAATATTCATCCTGTATCTCTCATTCTTCTTTTAATTCAATACAAATAAACAATACATTCAATTACGGAAAAACTTTTTACATCACCTCAAAAAATCTTTAAACATAATTTCTGTTTTTTAAGCTTTTCATTGAATGTTTCAAATTTTTGAAAGAAAATCCCTCCAATTGTGTGAGTGATATCGAACATATTTAATTCATGTTGCCTCTGCCTCCTATACTAAAGACTTATATTCGTAAATAGTAGCAAGCAGCACACCGCCCTTTATTTATTGCGATGAAAATAATCGTATGTTCCTGCGTAGTCATTTATGTAGAGTATAGAAGTATAGAGAAAAAGAACAGTACCTCTCTATAGTATGTTAAAATGTTATAAGATATCTAATTACAAGAAAATGGCGAGCAGCAAATTTCTTATTAACGCTAAGTTAATAATTTAGGAGGCAATTTGTGGCCGCCGATGACGCGCCGATGATTCGCACGAGGGCAACTCGCTTGATATGCGCTCTGCAAACTACCGACTTTGTCGTCAGTGTTGACACGGTCTAGGGTCTAGGGAGCTACCTGCAGACCTAGGGAGCTGCCTATACAGACCTATATAGAGAGCTACATGCCGACATAAAGGGCTATCTGCAGACCTAGGGGGCTGCCTATACAGACCTAGAGAGCTACATGCCGATATAAAGGGCTATCTGCAGACCAGAGCTACATGCAGACATAGGGAGCTGCTTGCAGACCGGCTGCAGACTAGAGACCTCCACTGCAGGGCGTGCAGGATTTAAACAGACTTCTCTGATGGCTTTGGTCACTCTGCAGAGACTTGAAAAACAACAATCTGAGACATCTGAGTCAGCAGAGTCTGTGTTTCCAGACTCTGAGTCAGCAGAGTCTGAATTTCTGGACTCTGAGTCAGCAGAGTCTGTATCTCCAGACTCTGAGTCTGCAGAGTCTGTATCTCCAGACTCTGAGTCTGCAGAGTCTGAATCTCCAGACTCTGAGTCTGCAGAGTCTGTATCTCTGCTTGATATGCGCTCTGCAAACTACCGACTTTGTCGTCAGTGTTGACACGGTCTAGGGTCTAGGGAGCTACCTGCAGACCTAGGGAGCTGCCTATTCAGACCTAGAGAGCTACATGCAAACCTATGGAGATGCTTGCAGACCTAGGGAGCTGCCTATACAGACCTAGAGGGAGCTGCTTGCAGACCCTGGGAGTAACCGGCTGACTAGTGACCTCTACTGCATGGCATGCAGGATCTATACAGACTCCTTTGATCACTCTGCAGACACTTGAAAAATAACAACCTAATACATCTCTGTCTGAGTCAGCAGAGTCTGTATCTCCAGACTCTGAGTCAGCAGAGTCTGGTTCTCCAGACTCTGAGTCAGCAGAGACTGTATCTCCAGACTCTGCAGAGTCTGTATCTCCAGACTCTGAGTCTGCAGAGTCTGTATCTCAAAACCAGTCAGCAGAGTCTGTATCAACAGACTCTGAGTCAGCAGAGCAGCAGAGTCTGTATCTCCAGACTCTGAGTCTGCAGAGCAGCAGAGTCTGTATCTCCAGACTCTGAATCAGCAGAGCAGCAGAGTCTGTATCAACAGACTCTGAGTCAGCAGAGTCTGTATCTCCAGACTCTGAGTCAGCAGAGCAGCAGAGTCTGTATCTCCAGACTCTGAATCAGCAGAGCAGCAGAGTCTGTATCAACAGACTCTGAGTCAGCAGAGTCTGTATCTCCAGACTCTGAGTCAGCAGAGCAGCAGAGTCTGTATCTCCAGACTCTGAATCAGCAGAGCAGCAGAGTCTGTATCAACAGACTCTGAGTCAGCAGAGTCTGTATCTCCAGACTCTGAGTCAGCAGAGCAGCAGAGTCTGTATCTCCAGACTCTGAATCAGCAGAGCAGCAGAGTCTGTATCAACAGACTCTGAGTCAGCAGAGTCTGTATCTCCAGACTCTGAGTCAGCAGAGCAGCAGAGTCTGTATCTCCAGACTCTGAATCAGNTAATACCTGTCTCTTATACACATCTAGATGTGTATAAGAGACAGCAACTCCCCACAATGACCACTACAAATCCCCACAATGACCACAACTCCCCACAATGACCACAACTCCCCGCAATGACCACAACTACCACAATGACCACAACAACTCCCCACAAAAAGCCTTGTTTGCGAGGGTCACTCGTTATTTCCCCTCGTTTCCCCTCGCCGGCCGCAGCTGGCGGCTGTCCCACCATGGTGGGGCGGGGGTGGTGGGGTTGTGATGACGCATCGCTTATATCATCACTTCATCATTGTCATGATGACATCACAACGCATTTATTGTTGCATCATACTATAAATTATTGCTGAGTATTATAGGTATATTATATGTATAGAGTATATTATATATACTCTATTATATGAACTCCATTTATTTTGAATTATGGAGGGTCAAGTCTGTATGAATGTCTTCCGGTTTATGTTAAAAACATTATGAATAATTAATAATATCAACAAGTATTTTCATATATCCTGCCGCTGATGAATTACTAAACTGTATATTACTTAATTAAGACTAAACCCGAATAAGTTATTAGTTTACGAGTTGTGTTATTACAAAATGTTTGTTATCTCGTAACTTTAATTAGGACATAACAAACCCTAATTGACTTGACATGACTGTAGGCACAATCAAATAATTTATTATAAATATGTACAATATACAATGGCCTATTTACATTAAGGTGCGACGTTGCCCACAAGAAAATGAAATCATACTTGCGTTTCAATTTTACTATACATTGAGAGTCGCGTATTTTTTATAAATCCGCGTAACTATTTTTCGGTGATAATTTTTTGTATGCCAGTATCATTCATTTTCATTTCCTTATACCGACAATTTTTATAGGTAAACCAAACCTTTATTTGAATGCCATGCCACAACCTTTTCTATGATGAATCATCCTTTTATTTTCTTTTACTAATAATTTTATCATAATTTACAACATGTCATTCTTTTATTTTCTTTCACTAATATTTTTATCATAATTTACAACATGTCATCCTTTTATTTTTCCTTTTATTTTCTCTCACTAATAATTTTATCCTAATTTACGACATGAAAAAGAGTAGCATCCCTCGCAGCGTCCATTGTAACAGTTGTCTAGAAGTGCTGCTATGGCTTTTTTATGGGGACTAAATCCCCTCGGCCTTAATCCCCTCACTGCCGAGCCGTTCAGTTGCTTTATCCGACATTCATCAACTGCCTTTGTATTCCCCTCACCATACCTCCCCTCACCATACCTCCCCTCACCATACCTCCCCTCACCATACCTCCCCTCACCATACCTCCCCTCACCATACCTCCCCTCACCATACCTCCCCTCACCNGAAAGGGGAGAGAGGGTAAGGCGGAGTCACTGAAGCGGAAGAAAATGGCGAATTAGCGCAAGCCCTCGGGCGAGGGGAGAAGAGAGGAGAGGTGAAGAGGGGAGGTAGGGAGGCGTGGGGCAGAATGGAGGTAGAGAGAGAGAGGGGAAGTAGAGAGAGGAGACGAGAGGGGAGGTAGAGAATTGAGGTAGGGAGGATGGGAGAGAGCGGAAATAGAGAGGGGAAGTAGGAGTTAGGGGAGGTGTAGAGGGGAGGCAGGGTGTGCTGTTGATGACATTAAGTGAAGTAAAACTAAATGCATAATCCTAATTAGAAATTACATCCGTGGCAGGGACGGCCGATCTCCTGACAATCACTCATATACATTAAATTACTGAAGGCGATACAGGATTAAAGCACTAAGATAGCGTTCATAATAACTCATAAGTGAAATCTTCAAACTCATAAGCGTTTTTTATTGTAGACATACTTAAACTAGATTATTATTTGCATTTAATGTGTACTTTTCAAATATTATTAATTTATCTCCTGTCAATAATGACGTCAGTATTATAACTATCGCCTAGAATGCCATTTAGTTATTTTTCTGGCAGACTATATCGCAATAATTTAAGATTTTCATCCGCCTTTTACCACTGAAATGTTGACATAAAATGTAAAATATTGCAACATCGGTCGACCATTCGAGATTTTGCATTAATTGCGTTCCTTTAATTTAATGAGATTACCTTTGCATGCCCTATATATTCATTATTTAATTTTGATTAACTTGAATTATTACGTCAACATTTTTCTTCTCCACCAACATCATTCCTTCATTATTTCTTCATCATCTTATTCATTTATTTCCTTCATAAAATTTTAATAATGACAACATATAAATACTACTCTGACTATACTTTTTGTGCTTGGCTGACGCATTTATTGCAACATCGTATTTTTGTGCTGACATCCTTCTAATGTACTTTAAGGCACCATACATCTTAATTATTAATGTACTAAGGCACCATGCATCGTACTAATGTACTAAGGCAACATATACATCCAATACCGTACTAATTTTTTATATGTACAAAGGCACCATACATCTTAATTACTAATGTACTAAGACACCATGTACTTCGTGCTTGTGTACTAAAGCCTCAAAATTCTCACTAATTACAATATCGCTGAAATTTCACACTCTTCCACGGTTAATGTTCACAGAATGTACGTCGCTATCAGTACCCGGCACCAAATAGCTCCCCCCCCCTGGCGGCTCCTCCAGCAAATAACTCAGGATGATTGCCGATCATTCCCTCAAACCCCTATCTTCCCCCTCCCCATCATCACATGACTCAAATCGATACAAAAACTGCATATAAATTCTTGCTTCATTCGTAAAGCTGCTATCATTAGCAATTAGCATTAGCATTAGCTGGCGCATTATAGTCAGATAACTTCATTTATTAGAAGAAATAAATCAATGGAATATTAATCTTGCAAGTATTAATCAATTAATAGTTAAGTGGCTCAGGTAGACTTTAAACAAACCAAAGCCTATTTCGGCTTCGTACCAATTTGCGTTCCAATGTGCAGGTTTTTATCGAGTAAGTTACCTATACCATCGCCCGCATATAATACATGTGACATTAAAATTAATCTAAACAAGGCATGAAAAACGGCAAGCAATTCCATAAAAAAACTAGTATTTGCTAATGAATTGCATGAAGGATTAACAGGACTTAGACAAGTTTGTCAGTTGGGACATATAAGGCAGGTTCATTTCTGGACGACATGAGCTAGCTTGCTCCTGAACATCAGTTGTTGCGCCAGCAGTGATGCCAGCAATTGGCAGCGCGTGCCTCATGCTCCTGAACATCAGTTGTTGCGCCAGCAGTAATGCCAGCAATTGGCAGCGCGTGCCTCCTGCTCCTGAACATCAGTTGTTGCGCCAGCAGTGATGCCAGCAATGGGCAGTGCGTGCCTCCTGCTCCTGAACATCAGTTGTTGCGCCAGGAGTGATGCCAGCAATTGGCAGCGCGTGCCTCCTGCTCCTGAACATCAGTTGTTCCGGTACGATCACTCGGTACGATAATTATATATAATATAAGGTGTTTAGCTTCATATTGTACTCACGCTGGGGATGTTGTCGTTGTTGCACACGCCCTCGGACAGAAGTCTGTCCCTGATCTCCCACGCGAAGATGGACGGACACTCACGCTTGTACTCGGCCACCTTGCTCACCACGCTGGGGGTGGCCACGCGCGGCTTGCTGCCGCCGATGGCCCGTGGCTTGATGGAACCGGTCTCGTAGTATCTGTGGGCGACACATACGTGCACTTTAATGCCGTATAATTATATCATACGGCGTATATTATATAGCCTGGGCCTGCTGCATCAGAAATATATGCTAAGGATACTAAGGATCTAAATTGTTTGTGAACGGAGGCATGTTTGGAACAGTGTTAAAATGAGAGGAGAGTGCAATAAACTTTATTATGTTTTCGAAGTGTTAGTTAAAGATTAAGGATGATGGGATAGTGCAAGAAATTGTATTATATTTTGAAATGCGTTCGAGAGCTTTTCCGCTTTTCCAAGTTAGAACAATACCTAAGATAGCTATAGGCTATTGCGACAAGAAACTTTTTGTTCAATTTGTATACGCATGTCACTAATGAACTCTATAAATTAAACTATTTCGAAATGAACTCCGTTACAAAATTTTTGGTTTGGGTGATCTCTGATACGCGTTCGTCGCATATTTTAAGAATGCTTGACGTATTACCGAACTCATCACCCACCTTGCGAGTATCTTTGACATGCATCCGTTGGACACATAAAGTGTGCATGATGTATAATCTAACTCATCACCCACCTTGCGAGTATCTTTGACACGCATCCGTTGGACACTTGAAGTATGCGTGATATATCGCAGGACCGCACGCCCGAGTGCGCCATTTCGACGATCTTGTGTCGCACGTGGTCCGGAAGAGGTCGTCCGTTCACGTACATTCCGCCCAGCTGGTTAACACCTGTTCCACCTGTGCACGAGACGCCAGATGGTTAACACCTGTTCCACCTGTGCACGAGACGCCAGATGGTTAACACCTGTTCCACCTGTGCACGAGACGGAGTCAGGTATATACAAAACATATCAGTAAAATTATTTGTTCGTATCATGAAGCTTGTTGACAAGACGGAGTCATGTATAAAATATAACGTTTTTTTTGTTCGTATATCATGATGTTTGTTGACATTGGACCAGCTGTGAGCAAGACTCCAGATGGTTGCTATAAATAAAAATTATTCTCAGTTATGCATATCCGTTACTCACAGGTGGATCATCTGTTTACACATTGTTAGATGGTTATCCATTGCAACCATCATCTGAGCTTACGTTTATTAAATTAATGCAAATTTAACCAGTAGTTGAATGCTATAAGATAGCCGTGGAAATAAGACATTATTTTTCATTGAAAATGTTCCGGATTTCAGCGCAATCAAGTATTTTTCAACTGATTTAACTTGGTAGATTTTAGAAACTTAACAGGGAATTGAAATAAGAAGTTTAAAAAATTCAATAATTACAGACAAATCTATCGTCTCTTGGTAAATGTTTTAAGCGGGTGCGACTTTAATGACAGCAATCAAACTAGGCTTATTTTTTCAACTAGTTAAAAATTATAGAATATGCAAGTCGATACACCGGTTGTGTACACTACAATTTCAAAATTACTATCGGACCCCAGAACTTTGAGCAGCAGATCGTTAATGTACATTGCAGAAGAGGGGGACGCGCGAGGGAGTTTCCGGTACGACAATTCGTACCTTTATGCTCGGCCAATCTAAAATAAAAGTTGCTTTATATATTGCCATTGTGTCGTACGTTGATTTGTACGGTTATATGTACGACTTCTTGACTTACTAACTCTACCCTGTCCCGGCTGTCTCTTTCTGCTAATGCTCACATTGCCTTCCCTTCTTGCTCATCATATTACCTTTTCTTCTGTCCGCTCTCTTTGCTTTTCCCTCATCTTTATCTCGCTCTCTTTCCCTCAGTCCTCTTTTCTCACTCATCTTTCTTCACTCCGTCTCCGTCTCTTCCTTTTAGCACTCACACTTTGCAAGAGTTTACCTCCCATTTATCTTCTCACAAATTTTTTGTTTTTACCATTTCTTTAATTCTTCCGTCCTCTAATCCCTTCAATCTCCCTCACGTCACTCCAATTTTAATTATTTCCCTTTTTCTCATAAATTTCACTCTCTCTCTCTCCGACAACCTCTCATTATTTTCCCGACATTCTGTTCTACATTTTTCTATATTTTATTTCTTCTCATTATTCCTTCATTCATTCCCGCCCTCGATGTCCCGCATTCTTGCCTCACTCACCAACTTAATCAGCATTTATCAATATTCTGGGTTCCATTGTTACCATACAGCCTTCAGGTTCCCTCAACTCCCCTCAACTCATTTAACCCAAACGTTCCCCTCAAACCCCCTCATCCCACTCCCCTCGCCCCGCCGCCCTAGCTCCATTCCCTTCACTCTGTTCCCCTTGCCCCACCTCGCCCCACTCCCCACATTTCCCCTCACCACTTCCCTTCTAATCCCTCACGCCGCAGCCCGCAGCGCAGCCTCCCCTCAGTTGCTGTTAAATCCTTCCCTCACTTCTTGGTGACGTCACGAGGGATACAATCAAAGCCCGGTACTCGCAAAATTGTAGAATATTAACTTTCTTATTTGAAAATGATCAATAATACATAATTTGTTCAAAGAAAACATTAGTTGTTTGTTAAATAGTTTTTCTCTTTGGTAATTCATTATTTTTTATTGAGGACAAATTTTTATTAGTTTTTGCTAAGTTGAGACCGAGCGAAGATTATTTCAATGAAATTCTGAAAAAAATGGATGTGACGAAATTATTTCGGTTTTCACTGTCGAATTGTACTCATATCTATTATGGAAAGAAGGCATTAACAGAGAACATCAACAGAGGGCATCAACAGAGGCATCAACAGAGGGCATCAACAGAGGCATCAACAGAGGGCAAGGGCTGGACAGTTATTTTTATTAGACGCCTCTTAGACGAGGCTTTTTGGGGCAGGCCAGTCGCCAAATAATGTGTGATGATTATGATAATTGAAAACTATCAGGTTAATTGATGACGTCGATGATAATTGAAAACAATAGAGAGAAATGATAATTGATCCCAATAATAGACGAATAGATGAAAGTAATTAATTTGTACAACGATCACGTCTGTTGAGAATTTTCTATTCTTCACTAAATATTCAAACCAGATTTCTCTGCTGTACTCATTTCCTACTTCGGTTAATATTATATTGATTCTATTTCTCTGCATTGTCTGTGTCAACCTGCTCGTCATTTTCAAGTCACGACTTTCATCTTTTTCTTCTTCACTTTCTCACATCTATAAGCCATTTTTTCCCTCCCTTCCCTTCCTAATTCACCACTCTTTTTTCGAGCACTTCTATCACTTTCACTCAAGAGTGACAAATGTCACTCTCACTCAATCCCTTTTAATTATTGCCGTTTTTATACGATTCAAGTCACTCCTATGACACGGCACCATATTATAATTCTCTGTTCCCTTTCTCAAACTCTCTCTTCCCTTTCCCTCTCTCTTCACCTTTACTCTCTCTCTCTCTCTCTCTCTTTCTTCCCTTTCCCTCTCTCTTCCCTTTCTCTCTCTCTATATTTCTTCCCTTTTTCTCTCTCTCTTTTCCCTTTCCCTCTCTCTTCCCTTTCCCTCTCTCTTCCCTTTCCCTCTCTCCTCCCTTTCTCTCACTTCCCTCGCTCTCCCCTCTCTCTCTCTCTCCACCACCCTCCCCTCAAAGGCAACTCGGAGTCGCGCATTTCAGACGCTGTTTCCGCGCGGCCAATGTATCGTTAAAAGCGCAGGGGCGCGCGGCCAGCCAGAGAAAAGTTAACCCCTTGTCTGTTTAACACCAAAGATAATTCGTCCAGGGCGGCGTATGCTGGAAGTAAGCTTTACCCAAATTTAGGTAAGCACGCTGGAAGGTAAGTACCCTGGAGAGCTTAGCTGCCTATGAAGTCAAGTGTTCAAAGCCATAGAACCGTATGTCCACAGGCACCACTTAAGCATGATAAGCATGCATGTTCATGGTGCATCTGGCCTAGCCTACTCCGGCCCAACATACTCCGGCCTAACCTACTCTGGCCTAACCTACTCCGGCCCAACCTACTCTGGCCTAGCCTACTCCGGCCCAACATACTCCGGCCTAACCTACTCCGGCCCAACCTTCTCAGGCTTGGCCTATTCCGGCCTAACCTTCTCCTGCCTAACCTATCCCGGGCTAACCTACTGCGGCCTAACCTCTTCTGAACTAATCTACTCACATTGCCACTTTCTTTTCGGTTTCTTTGCCAAAAAGAAACCTGAGTTGACCAAACCTAACTTTTTTGGCTGCATGAAGTTAGGGAGGCGAGGCAAATGAGCACGTAGAGGCAGTCGTTGGCTTTAGGGAGATGGAGAGACGAAGCAGCGTGAATAGTTAGGCCGGGTTAGTAAAGGCCGGGTGCAGAACTACATGCTTATGAGCGAGTATGCTTAAATATGAAATAGTAAATACATTACTGGTCGTTATTACCCCGTTCCATCGTAGTCTGGGGATCCTAGCTCGAAGGTTGAGTTCAGTTATTGCACGTTGAGGCTCGACGTTGGCTATAGGGCTTATTAAGCGTTAAATTTTTGGCCCATGGCTGTACCACGTCCATGACACAAGAGCGGCCGATGCAATACTCACAATAGCGGTACAGTCTTGAGTTTATTGAAGTGTGCATGAGGCTAGCGAAGCATCACTCACCTCTCTGCAACTAACCTTGATGGGTATCGTGAGTAGCAAGCTGTGGATACTCATAGGACGCCGAGAGCTTGGCAGGCAGCGACAGGGATGCGGCGTACACAGACTGCGCTGTGGGCCCACCCAAAAATGCTACAGCCATTCATCAAAAAATTTGCGAATATTTCGACATTCTTTCTTCGGATTACAGTTATGAATTTTGTTAATATTTCGACATTTCTGCTCTGGATAATAGTTATGAACTAAATCTTGAATTAGTGGAAACAAATTGAGTTAATTTCCATTAGCTTGCAAGTATGCTCCAGACTTATCTGGTATTGGATTTAGTTCTCTTGTACAAGAAACATTGAAGAAAGTTATTAATCGTACCTTAATTGACATTGCACATTGGTCTGGCCCAGATCAAACCGCTAGCTCGTATGAAAATATATCCGATTCGATTCAGTTACGCCTAATACGTAAAAAAAACTTCCTCGTGCAAATATTCTTTTACAACAAAACTTAAATTTCATACAATTGGAGGAAGAATCTACTGATATTATTTTAATTGCACCTTGCAAGGACCCAAGATGGCGGATCTCACCTTTGTGGGGCATGGCGAAGACGGTGCTGCATGGGTCAGGGCGCGCGATGCTCCCGGCCGTGGAGCTGCAACAATAAAATAAGGAGAACATTATGAGGATAACTTGGGGTTGATATGCAAGATAAAAATGCAAGATAAGACAAAACACAATAAAACGAGGAGAACATTATGAAGATAACCTGCGGTTGATATGCAAGATAAGACAAAACTAATAAAATGAGTAATTAAACGAAAATAAATGAGTAATTGTCCGAATGGTGGCACAGCTTCTTACCATTACCAGCACAAACAGAAAGCGGCGGACTTAGCACCGACCATAACAAAATTTGGATGCGAGATCGATTCTGCAACAGGTGCCGCCCAGGTCTCGGGAAATTCTCAAATCAGCCGCTCTAAATGTCCTATTCGGCCAGGGTAGAAGTACAGTCTCTAAAACGCTTGCAAGTTCAAAATGTTTCCGTTTCGGCCAACCCTTGTCTCTCTCGGAAAAGAAATTCTGACTGGAAGCTGTTTTCAATTGGGTAGCCAAAACGACCAGAATAACTCTAAGCTGAGTGCTGCAATTGTTGTGCAGAAATTTAAGCGTTACCCGATTTTTGTTAAGGGCTACGTTCTATTGCCGGAACTAACTGGGTCAGGATGACCCGCATTAGGCCGGGAAATGCATCGCTATTTGGATAAAATATTGGTAAAAATATTAGCTAACAACTGCAAGTCTATCGGGGATGAGAATCTAAATGGAATTACATCAGGAACATAGATGAGAAGATAGTCAGGGTTATTAACGATTAATTTATGAGAAAAAATCAATCCAGGTCTAACATCAAAATCGTAAAATTATTACATTTTTCAATTCATTATTACGATTTTCAATCCAATCAGAGTTAACAGAAAGTGCGGAAGTTTCTTCCCATAAAGTTAATAAAATCAGTAATTACTTGTTTGCCATAGGCATATTTTCTCTTAACAGCTATCCTTAAAAATTATAAATGAATTAAATACGACTTGAAGAAAAATCGTATACGCAGAAGACGACTGGAATAAAAAACCCTGGAAGTAGAAAAAATGGGAGAAAAAAGCATAGAAGAATCGCTTCCTCTGATCAGTTTTTGAAAGAGTGGGCGAATATCCCCAGCCTCGCCTGCAGATGTCATGAACACAGACGACCAGATACTGCAGGCGCGTGGCATCTCCGCCTGCTTCGCGACCATGTGCAGGTGAGACTNGTGAGACTATATAGTGTGGTTCTGCTAGTGAGACCAGGTTGGTGACGCTAGTGAGATATAGGTTGCCTGGTACGACGCTATAGTGAGACTAGGTTGGTGACGCTAGTGAGACATAGGTTGCCAGGTACGACGCTAGTGAGACTAGGTTGCCTGGTACGACGCTAGTGAGACTAGGTTGGTGACGCTAGTGAGACATTGGTTACCTGGTACGACGCTAGTGTAACTAGGTTGGAGACGCTAGTGAGACATAGCTTGCCTGGGAGGAAGCTATAGTGAGACTAGGTTGGAGACGCTAGTGAGACATAGGTTTCCTGGTGTGTATCTAGTAAGGCTAGCTTGCCTGGTGTGAGACTAGGTACGGTCTTACGTGAGGGCGATACACGACCGCACCTAATTAAGTGATCACGTGACCAAAACGTGCAGCAAACAAGGGGGGTTAATTATCAATTACCTGCTGCAGGTTGTGTTCAACCTGTTCATCCAATACACGACGTCTCATGCACGACGCTATAAGCCAATACACGACGTCTCATGCACGACGCTATAAGCCAATACACGACGTCTCATGCACGACGCTATAAGCCAATACACGACGCTATAAGCCAATACACGGCGCCTCATACACGACGCTATAAGCCAATACACGACGCTATAAGCCAATCAGTATTCATAGGAAGCGGCCGCTAATCACCATTGCCTTTAATTCATCAAGTCTAGCCAGCGTATGCCAGAGCCAGAACAAAAACAGCGACTTATGCCGCGCTTGGCCGTATGGAAATTACTGCTTCTCGAATACCGGATCAAAAGCTCATGCAAATTTTCATGTCGCTTGCAAATGTACAGCGGAAGCAGCCTGCCGGTGGCTATTGGATCCCTGGGCCAATCGCTGGTGATGGTGGGTTGTGGCTACTGTGGCCAGTGCACGAGTTTAACTGATTGGCGAACCAATCATGTGAATAACTTGTGATAAATTACAATGAATCATGCACCACGTTTCAGACGGGATTTATTTAAACAGATAAATTGTAGTTATATTACAGATATTTATGATTACCGGTAATCGGTTTGTGATATAATATAATGGCTGTGATTTATCGGTCAATGATTATTGGCGGGCTTTTTTAAAATTACTTATTTACATTTTCATAAATTCTTGTTGAAAAAAGTACCATTAAACGTGATCTATTCATGTAATTGCTCAGATTTCGGGATCAATAGCAAAAATTAAAGTCATGAAAATAGCTAGCAAAACTAATTTTTTAATTCTTACCAGTATACGTCAATAGCATAATAATCAATTTTTCTTTACCGTTCTATCATATCAAAAGGAAATATAAATAGCTAGCCGGTTACAAAAAAAAAACATTCACATTAAAATATCAAGAAAGGTTGCAAAATAACTCTTCATGATTTGGAAATAACAAAAAGCCTATGGACAATAGCGATGCTTCCGCATAAGTCAATATGGCATAAACAAGTGACGTAAAGGCACATCTAGCCGTGGCAAATGTGGCACGGTGGCAGCGTGTGGCAACTGTGGCGTGCGGAAATGGCCTGCCACGGCGACAATGGCGCGGACTCTTTTAGAATTCCGGAGACGGCGTGAGCAGAGCTGAGTATTCTGCTCAGCTGCTGCTGTGTTGTGTCTGCTCACACAGCGTAACTGTGTGGACTGTGTTGTGTCTGCTCACACAGCGTAACTGTGTGGACTGTGTTGTGTCTGCTCACACAGCGTAACTGTGTGGACTGTGTTGTGTCTGCTCACACAGCGTAACTGTGTGGACTGTGTTGTGTCTGCTCACACAGCGTAACTGTGTGGACTGTGTTGTGTCTGCTCACACAGCGTAACTGTGTGGACTGTGTTGTGTCTGCTCACACAGCGTAACTGTGTGGACTGTGTTGTGTCTGCTCACACAGCGTAACTGTGTGGACTGTGTTGTGTCTGCTCACACAGCGTAACTGTGTGGACTGTGTTGTGTCTGCTCACACAGCGTAACTGTGTGGACTGTGTTGTGTCTGCTCACACAGCGTAACTGTGTGGACTGTGTTGTGTCTGCTCACACAGCGTAACTGTGTGGACTGTGTTGTGTCTGCTCACACAGCGTAACTGTGTGGACTGTGTTGTGTCTGCTCACACAGCGTAACTGTGTGGACTGTGTTGTGTCTGCTCACACAGCGTAACTGTGTGGACTGTGTTGTGTCTGCTCACACAGCGTAACTGTGTGGACTGTGTTGTGTCTGCTCACACAGCGTAACTGTGTGGACTGTGTTGTGTCTGCTCACACAGCGTAACTGTGTGGACTGTGTTGTGTCTGCTCACACAGCGTAACTGTGTGGACTGTGTTGTGTCTGCTCACACAGCGTAACTGTGTGGACTGTGTTGTGTCTGCTCACACAGCGTAACTGTGTGGACTGTGTTGTGTCTGCTCACACAGCGTAACTGTGTGGACTGTGTTGTGTCTGCTCACACAGCGTAACTGTGTGGACTGTGTTGTGTCTGCTCACACAGCGTAACTGTGTGGACTGTGTTGTGTCTGCTCACACAGCGTAACTGTGTGGACTGTGTTGTGTCTGCTCACACAGCGTAACTGTGTGGACTGTGTTGTGTCTGCTCACACAGCGTAACTGTGTGGACTGTGTTGTGTCTGCTCACACAGCGTNCATATAGATGTGTATAAGAGACAGATGTAATGTTGTAACAAATCAAGTATGTAATGTTGTAACAAATCAATTGCGACATGATGTGACTCATCAAGTGTGTCATGTTGTGACAAATCGATTATGTCATGTTGTGACAAATCAAGTGCGTCATGTTGTGACAAATCGATTATGTCATGTTTTGTCAAATCAAGAGTGTCATGTTGTGTCAAATCAAGTGTGTCATGTTGTGACAAATCGATTATGTCATGTTGTGACAAATCAAGTGTGTCATGTTGTGACAAATCAAGTGTGTCATGTTGTGACAAATCAAGTGTGTCATGTTGTGACAAATCAAGTGTGTCATGTTGAGACAAATCAAGTGTGTCATGTTGAGACAAATCAAGTGTTTCATGTTGAGACAAATCAAGTTTGTCATGTTGTGACAAATCAAGAGTGTCATGTTGTGGCAAATCAAGTGTGTCATGTTCTGTCTGCTTCGAATGCCTCTATAACTGCACGTTGTTTAAATGTCTACGAGCCATTTCTTTCGCCTTCTACTTTTATTGAAGGTAATTTTAAACTTATATAAATGTGGTGACATAACGGTACAGTTGCACAGTGTGTTGACGTTACGCATGATAACACTGTACCACTGCACCGCTGTATCGCTCCATTTTGTGGCGCAGTGTGGCGTGTGGCGCACCAAAGACGCTCCAAAAGACGCGCGCTCAAAACAAACAGACGAACGCCCACGGCAACGGCAGGGCTGCCTCCAAAATGGAGTGTGGAGTAAGGAGTGTGGAGCAAGGAGTGCGGAGTCAGGAGCATGGAGTGTGGAGTCAGGAGCATGGAGTGTGGAGCATGGAGTGTGGAGCATGGAGTGTGGAGCATGGAGTGTGGAGCATGGAGTGTGGAGCATGGAGTGTGGAGCATGGAGCATGGAGTGTGGAGTGTCGAGCATAGAGTGTGGGGTATGGGACATGCAAAGTGGGATGTGAAATTCACATTAATAATAGAAATTAAGCTATGTAGGCACGACCACACAAAGAAATCACACAAATATAATAATTAAGTAATTCAGAAAACGTGTTTTGAATACCATACCATATCCAGTTATCCTCAAAACGCGGCTGAAAAGTACCTCACAAACCACAGAAGTCTTCCAGTTATCCTCAAAACGCGTCTGCAAAGTACCTCACAAACCACTGAAGCCTTCCAGCTATCCTCAAAACGCGGCTGGAAAGTACCGTACAAACCACTGAAGTCTTCCAGTTATCCTCAAAACTCGACTAAAAAGTACCGTACAAACCACAGAAGCCTTCCAGTTATCCTCAAAACTCGTCTGAAAAGTACCGCACAAACCACAGAAGTCTTCCAGTTATCCTCAAAACGCGTCTGAAAAGTACTACTTTCGCGGACCAGAGGGAGTCTGAACGTTCAGATCGATACCCCAGGGGAGGGGCAGTGAGGCAGGTTTAAGTTTTAAACAAGGGGTAACAGTTGAAGTTAAGCTGCGGGCTGCACTTTAAAGTAAATAAGGGTGCCATGTTTTGAGAGGGGCTGCGCCAAAGGGAGAGGCAGCAGCAGCCATATGCCGCCCCTGTTGTTGTAGCTAACAGGCAACAGGGGCGATGCTTCTGTTGTTGATCGTATGAGAGAGGCTGAGAACCATGCGGGCTATCATGCTTCACATGGTCTTACCATAGACCGACATGGTTCTCATATTATCCTAGATGTTCGCTCAATGGATATCAATTCTCGACTCCATTAACATCATTAATGCTCTTGATGGAGTCGAAGACTACTAAATTTCGTAGAGAAATTGAAGCGATTAATAGATTCTGGGTTGAACGTAAACTAATTTCAAAAAAGTTAGATACCTCGCAGGATAGACTACTTTTTGTCTTGATATTCTTCAACATATTTTCATTAAGTACTTTAATTTATGGAGTTGATTCATAAATTATCTACTCAATTATAGTATTCCGTTGCATAGAAACAAACTTTACGAGAAAGTGTGGTAAGCAAAAAATTATTTTATTGACCAGTCGACTTAAAAAATCAAACCTATATAAGAAATTCCGTTACCAATACAATAATAAAATTTCATATCACTCGATAAAGAAAATATTTTCCCAGAGCCAATTTCATAGGTCAAGCAATTTAAGTAACCGAGAAACAAATAGCATGTTTTAAAATATAACAGTGAATATATTATATAATACAATATTTTTCGTGCAACTAAACTCTTGCTGGTATTAAAATTCGGGCGCTCATGCAAATCTTGTTCTTATAATGTCGTCATAAATCTAGAATATCTAAAAAGTTTCGATGCTGTCGACATGATCGGAAAAACTTCATATATATTTATGTCTCCTCGATCACTTTAATGGTAGCATGCAGAATTTATAATATAATTTTTTGACAGCATTGCATTATATATACTATGCATAAGCATGTTAACTTAATATTTTTTGACATATCCAGTCAATACGATAATTGACATGTTAAGCATGCATATTTTCGCATTTTGCCTTACGCTTGTACTCGTTAAGAAAGTTACATAGCTAATTTTGACTGAATGCTTTGCCATATTTTAAGCATGCCGAAAATTGCACTTTGACTGAACACTTCAACATGTTAATCATGCTTGGTCACTTTCCATGTTGATTTTTGTATTCAAAATGTATATCTTGATATGCATAGCATGTTGAATTTTGTATTTTAAATGAAATTTTTGAATGGTTTGGCACGTCACTGTTATAACTTTTTTTGGAAAGACAATGAAATTTTCGGCGAACAGCCCGCGCTTAAACGGCGGTAAATTTTAATAGGGAACGCTGGTCGTTGCAGCAAATCAACGTCGCGTTGCAGCGGCTGACGATGGCCGCCGTCATCGATCGCCCGCGATCTCTATTAGGATTTGAACGTAAAACTACGGTGATCGTAAGTTGTATGGTGGTCGTAAGTTGTATGGTGATCGTAAGTTGTATGGTGGTCGTAAGTTGTATGGTGGTCGTAAGCTGTATGGTGGTCGTAAGCCGTATGGTGGTCGTACGTTGTATAGTTGTCTCTTATACACATCT